>NW_027506368.1:0-106270 GCF_021521415.1 Bidens hawaiensis | reverse complement strand
AAAGTGCAGCTGGTTCGCACCCATGTCCGGCAACTGCGCTTTTGAAGGTGAGTTCACCACAAAATCTTGAGGTTGAGAGGAATATTTGGACCAATTAGACGTTGACAACTCACTGCTGCCGCCGGGTACATTCAGGCCGCCGTAGCTTGACTGATACAAGGAATAATTACTCATTCCTTGATTTTGTTCAAAGCTAGAATCTTGTTGTTGTTGGTTGTTGTGGTCTGAACCGAATAAAGTTTGCATTATTGTAGAAGGGGCTCCATATAAATCCATATTTTGAAAGCTTGAATTTAATCCTTGGCATGTGATTATGCTTTCGGTGTCGCTATCCGGTACTGGTTGATCCAAGTGGAGACCCCTAACGTTAATTTGCTTGAAATCTGATGATGAATCTTGTGAACTGGCAGGATACATCTTTTGCGGTCTCCATAGGTTATTTTCAAGCAGAATATGGGTCGTGTTTGAGCTCAAACTATCTTGATCTTGAAGTAGATTCCTAAAACCACCATCACCTTTTTGATCTCCACGACTACAAATTAATTTAAAGTAAAGTAAATAAATTTAATTTGCAAGTGATTAAATGTTTAAAAGAAATACAATATTAATATATGTGTGCAATAAAGAAAAAGATAGTTATCAAGAAATGTTAGTGTCCATACAATAAAGATTGATTCCAATCCAACGACTGTGGAAGTGACTGTGATGGAAGTCCCAACTCCATCATGGGTAAGGTGGTGTTAGCGCGCGTGTCGCCGCCACCAGTGTTTGCCGCTGTCGAGGTGGTGGTGGTGTCTCCGGTGGTGGTTTGGGTATCTTGGAAGAGATTGATGGAGTTGGTGACAGAAACTGAATCTAAACAAGGTCTTGCTCTTGAAGATGAATTATCCCACCAATTATCGGCCATGGATGCGGTTTCAGTCGAAGATATCGATTGGTCAGATGATCCTTTGTCAAATGAAATGAAAAGGGTGTTATTGATCTTGGTATTTATATGAGGTTGAAGATGAAATTTGGAGTGTGGGTAAGGGTAGGGGTGGGAGTAAACAAAGGAAATGACAAGAATATCGTTGACTTTTGTTGTTCAAATGAGATAGTAGACAACATAGAATTCTTTGTTGAAATCAAATTCAACTGGTCATCACTAGCTATAGATATTTTTTCAGCCAATCTTATTTCATTCTCTTTTATTTTAATATTGTTTTTTTTTTCCTAAAGTTTTTTTTTCAAGGTATATATGTGATTTGTTTGGAATTTTGCCAATTAAATAAAAACAATAATATAACAAAAGTATGATTATAAAGTGGCTTGGTTAGTTGAAGTATCACGATAGTGTCATATAGGTAATGGTGTTTTAACTAACATACTCGTCAACTAGGGTATTGTAGCTTAACTATCACCCCATAATGTGGGGTAGCGTTGTAGCCGATATAATTACGGGTGCACCGTCTCAGCTTTAACGCCTCTGAACAACCAACCTAAAGGTTGGAAAATAGTGAAAATGAGTTTTTTTATCTGACCGGAAATGCGTATTTTTTCTCATCAACATTAGGCATAAATAATTGTATATAACTGTTATTAATGCAATTATAGTCTACTGGGTTTACATTCAATTGTTTAAGAGTTTCGTAAAGAACTAAACCGTGTCTAAAAGGATGTAAGATGAATAAGATATTGTTGTTCGAAGTTGTGTGCTTATAACTTTCAAATCTGCTAAAATGTGGAAACTTGTCCCAATAGGAGAAGGGTGGAACTTTGATTGATGTACTTCATATGTAGAAGAATTCCTTAAATATTGTTTTCTTAGACAAATGAATATATACGCACTTTTGGCGTGGAATATGGGCACGATGTGGCCCTTTGATGGTGCTATTTGCACACTTGCATCACCGAGAGCCATTTTTATCTTAAGTTGGTTTAGAGGTTGAATCAGAATTTATTTGCAAGTTTGAAGGGATGTTTAGAGACACCCACAACTATATGAATAGTGTAATAACAAGGCAATAACACAATACTTAAATCAATGTATAACTACTAATTATACCAATTAAATCGCTACTAAAGATGTTTAATACAACTTAATTTTTCTTGTAATTAGGTTAAATGATTTGATATCTTTTGTCATTTCATATGACTATAAAACAAAAGTGTTACCTTAGTTGGAGATACACTTCAAACTCCACAATTCATAGAAAACATAGAGAAAGCTTTCCATCGGTCTTTTCTTTCATGTTACTTGATTCTTAGTCATTATGGGTGCTTGAGTCTTCCCCGGTGTACATAATGCTCGGTTGTTGGACCATGTGAATCGACGAGTTCTCTTGGAGACTCACAGTAAGTTTTAAGTTATCCAACATAAATCCTTAGCCAACTTCTTCTTTTGTCCTTGCAATTTATTTTATTTAAGTTGTAAAAAGTATTGCTATTTATTATTTCCTTTTGTTTGTCTATTATAGTCCGTTAAAATGTGTTTTATTTATATTATTGAACTAGCTTTTGAACCCATGTATTAGAAGGGATTAAATTAAATTAGGTCCCTTTTTTTAATTGTGATTCTCAAAATAATTATAAATTAATTTAATGTAGATTTAATGGAAAAAACAAACGGGGTTAACAAAAGTACTAAAATAACATGATTTTAATGGAAACGTCAGGTGTTGATTTACAAGAAATTTAAAAAAGGTACTAAAGTTGCGTAGTTGGTTAAACCGCATGAATGAAAATAACCCTTAATTCAATAATGAATGAAATCCATACTGTGCTATAGTCCACTTGACAAGCTGGTTTTGTCTCATGGCCCGTGGATAGCTAAAATGAATGAGATGAGGGATTAGAAATTAAGATAAATGTAATCCTGGCATCTAAACTTCAACATTTTCTTTTATTAGTATAGTAAGATAAAATAAGATGTACTGTTATCTTATTAAACACATGTAGTTTTTTTCATTTACAATACTTATAAAATTTTGAAGAATCAAACAAAACTAGACTCATATTCTTCGGTTTAAAAAGACCATACTTCAGTTATACACCGAGCCCAAGGTATAAACCAAAAGTCTTTTTGGTTTTGAAGCAGGTTTATCATTTCTTTAGCTTAAAAAACTATACCATACATGTATCCAAAATTTATGATCTTTAATTCAATACTTTGTGTTAAAAATAACATTTTTAATTGTTACTCGTTCGATCATGGTTGAATGCAAAAATATACATATCATATTGAAACGGTGAACCAAAGTGTGTGTAGCTTAATTGTACCAAAGGGTTAGATCATGTGACGTCTCTTATAAATGGTGGTGGTTCAAGCCTTATGATGAACAAAACAATATAGATTTTGGAGTAGGTTATGGGTGTGTCAATTTTAATGATGAGTCTAACTTTACAAGTTTGGTTAGCTATGATAAGAAGTTTTAGGGTTGTAAACGAACTAAGCGTTCAGCGAACAGTTCGTGGAGAAATTCATTTATGTTCGTTCGTTTTAAAATATGAACGAACATGAACAAGAAATTTCATTTGATTAGTTAAACAAACGAAAATGAACAGAACATTCATTTATTCAATTGTGTTCGTGAACATTCGGTAAGGTATTCATGAACGTTCGCTCATATTCTTTGTATATGTTGTTCATGAAAGGTTTTTTTATACATTTATTAATTTTATCTAACTATTTGATGTTTTTGACGCATGTTTTATAATCCCGGTCTTTGTTTAGTGTATTTTGATCTTCTTGTAATAGTCTAGGGGTTGATATTGTAATTATAGATTGCACATTCGCTAAAGATGTTTAGTGAATGGGGTTTTGTTTTTTTTTAGCTATATGATAAGGATTCTTTAGCGCATTAGTTTAGTTTATAATAGGCCATTCGCTAGTGATGTTAGTGAATGGTGTAGCGTATGAAGGCCATTCATTATGCTTGTTTAGCGAATGGACCAAGAACTATAAATAGGTTGTAATTTATGTTCTAATTAACGATTGAGTCATCTATGAGATATATGTGACCAAACTATGTTCAAATTCTCTCTGATATCACACACTTACACATAATAACCCTAATTGATCTAATTTAACTATAATCACAAGACTAAATCCTAAGTTTATGCATGAAAAATGATGAATTGTGCTTCTTCATGTATATTATTTACTATATTACCCGTAGTATAAAATAGGAGAACTATATTCTCACATGTTTTTGGCATTGTTCTCATTTTCATTCTCATTATTCACATGGAAGAATACATTGATCTCTCAATCTCTATGCTCCATCGATTTTATTTTTGTGAGTTTGTGTTCATGAACCGTTCGTAAGCACATTCATTTCCATAATGAACGAACATGAACATAGAATCTCGTTCGCTAAATGTTTATGAACCATTCGTAAACACATTATTTCCTTAACAAATGAACATCAACACGGTCATTTGAAACTTGGTTACTATTCTATGAGATATTTCTTGTATTATATATACAAAATAATATTTAACTTTACATGTTTTATTAACGGTTGTAACTATTACTATACCAAGGGGTCTTTCTGATGGACTGCAAGCACGATGATTACGATGCTAACAAAAAGATAATTAATTGAAAAGGGGAAATTAAAATGGTCATCGTTAATCCATCATTGATTACTGAAAGATTACCGATGAACACCTTGGCTCAAGGAAGACCAATAACCATCAAAGCTTTACTAACAAACACCCAACGAGATTTAGTCGGATTCCGAGGGATTTGATTGTCGACGGTAGTCAGCATGATAATGCGAGGTTAAAAGCGTGATAAGATAATTGCTGACGATTTTAGTCGTTTGTCTTGCGAACAAGTTGTGACGGGTATCCGTCGATATTTTCGAGTCTAAAAATGGCAAGGTCTTTGTATTTTAGAAATGGTATATTATTTTTTGGGCTTGGTTTCTAGGAAGATTTTTCTTATTAATTGGAATATGCGATATTGAATCTTGTCATATGAGGATAATTTTAGTTGGTTTCCTAGAATTTTTGGTCTCAGAATTTAAATAATTTCTCATTTGAACACGCATAACCTTAGCTTTAAATATAATCCATTGTTAAGGATTTGGTATATTAACAAAGTTGGGAATCCACACGATAAGCCACTGTGATTCCCCAACTCTTTGGATGAAATGAGACACTACTAAGAGGTGGTTTCTCATGTGTGTGTGTTTTCTTCAATTGCTACACACGTAAGGGTTTTTGTTATTAAACATTTTTTGCTTAATCTGTAAAATAAATAATGTAAGACACACATTAGGTCATGTTTTCCCGTGCATGCACATATAAAGGCAATATAGTTATACAATAAAAACGGTACAATTGATAAATCTTTTTAAATACGTTATATGATTAGACTTACGTATTACATATAATAATGAAAAATGAAAAGTTCATAAATCACTAAAATTACAAATAAATTGCAAGTTTTATATAAAATAAATTGCTACAGTTTTACTGAAACATTAACAAACTATACCTTGTATAGCAACAAAGCATTTACAAATCATATACAAATTTTTTTATTTGAACTAATTGTTAGTTTCCCTAACCATTGATGAGACCATCTGATGTCTAATTATTGCTTGTACTATTAGCTACAGTTCACAACAAAAATTAACCAAACTAACCATGATTTAATACCCAACACTTGTCTCATTCATTCAGTTCAATTTGTACATTTATAATCAGTTAAATAGATTGAAAGAGAGAGAGAGAAAAGGAATGAAACATTGGTTAAATTCATTTCAGCTCGATTTCAAAATAATAAGGCTTTTGTTTTCGTATGTTACACCTATATTGCTAATCAAAATACTGGACAAGGAGTGTTCCGGTTTCAACTAGTCCATACGAAATTAGTCACTTTGACCTTCTACCCATCCCACTTATGTTTTGATCTTGTAAATAAGGTTTTTTGGTCAAAATAACCTAAAATAATCTAATCAATTGGTTTCTATCCAACTCGTTAATGTTTTAGATCATGTTTTAATCATGGTAACATCCAAATTTGTCATTGACAAAGGGGATCTATTGCACGCAACTTGGAACAAAATATAAACCATGAGTCAATATACTTCAGGTTTGTGAGAAGAGTAAATAAGTCATTTGGGCAATCACAATCAATAAAAGTGATGATGCAATTAACATGACTTTATAATATGAATCAAACACCCTTAGTTGTAATCCATAATAAGGCTAGATAATGATAAGGCTAGATAAGAAATGTTTTAAATCTTAATTAAATTTTAGTTTTAAATTAATAAATTTAATTAGAAATTATATGTTAATACATGAGAGTGCCACTTGGCTAACTATTAGGCCAACTAAGGGGTTTGTGGTTCAACCAACATTTTTGTTTATTATAATATTAGATTTGCAATTGTAAGACTGTTGATATCTAAGATTTGGAATTGTAATGTACTTTATCTACCATGTGACTTACCATGACCTAATGTGACTTAATATTGCCTAAAGTAATCCACTAATACATGAAAATTCCTATTAAGACTTAATAGTGCACAAGTAATCATGTGAGTGCCTTAGAACACCAAAATTGCATGACATGACTTAACATGACTTTGTGTAGGTAACCATAGCCCGCTAATAAATAGCAACATCCAAGAGTGTACAAAATAATCATACACATGTCTTTAAACACAAAAAAAGGGGCTTGCCGTTACCTAATGTGAGTATTTGTAACCTAAGCTAACCCACAAACACATGGTAAAGCTAGTGAACGCAAAGAGTGTAAAAGTAATCATATGCATGCCTTTAATACCAAAATGATTTGTCATAATTTAATGTCGTTTTGGGTAATCAAAAGGAACCCAATAACACATAGCAAAACTCGTTAAGGTAGGAGAGTTTACAAGTAATTGTATGTGTCTCTTTAACACCAAAATGACTTATCATGATCAAATGTGGCTTTGTGTGACCCAAATAAACCCAATGGCACGGGGTAAAGCCCAGGAGTGTACAATTAAACATATGTGTGTTTTTAACACCAAATGACTTGTAATCACCTAATATGACTTTGTATAACCTAAACAAAAGTAACAAACCTTCTAACAAAACGCCACGACTCGTTAAGGCTCGCAAACGCACAATTAATCATATGTTTATCTTTATAACTAAATTGACTTGTGATTACCTAATGTGTCTTTGTGTATGCGAAAAAACGTAATAGGCTAACGCAGCTTGCTTCGCTCTTCAAGCTCCGCCCCCAAGCTAGCAATCCGAAGCTAAGTCAAATATGAGAATTGAAATGATTTATTCTTTCTCTAAGAATTGGTTGAACAACACCAAGTGTTGATCCATCGAAGTAGAGAGTATGGGTGAGAACGGTTCGGTTCGGTTATTGGGTGAAACCCAAACCGAAACCGAAGCTATCGGTTATTTTATAATACCAGCCGATCGGTTTTTGGTTATCCAATTATTCGGTTTTCGGTTATTTTCGGTTTCGGTTTCGGTTTCAGTTGTTTTTGGTTTTTTTATTGTGAGTAGGCATTAAAAAAATTCAAAAAATGGAGTATCTCATATATATTGAATTCAAAATACAAAAATAGGCACGTGTTACGTGGAACCAAACAAATACAAAGTTGTTTGGGTAATAGAGTTTAAAATTCAATAAAGTTTTTAATTAAAAGAACACTAAAAGTTTGGCCTGAATATTCGTTCATGATCTTATTTATCTTCAAAGTTCAAACCCAATCTTTTGCATCTTTATAATCTTCATGACCGTCAATGGTAGATTCTTTTGGTGTTTTGTTTCCGGTCATAACATCTTAGAAAAAACACATAGAAAATATATGTTCGATTAATCGGTTCAGTTCGGTTTTTTTTGGTTTTTTCACTACAACAAAAAGGGTTTTTTAATACGCACAAAAACGTCCTGAAATGCTATTTTATAGGACCTTTCATTTAATATGACCAACGAGAAAAGCGTTTCATGTAAAGGGGTCGTAATAAGTCTCCGAACTCAAAAAGCGTCCTGATATCCCAAATAATATTATGAAACCAATTTTATGGTCGCATAATATATCCATTAACAACCCAAAAAGCGTCCCAATAAAAACATATTAGGACATTTTTGCTATGTTTCGACATGTGCTTACGTAATTGTAAACTTTTAGTACACATACAAGCGTCCTTAAAAATAATTTATAGGACCCTGATGATGGAACATTATAGTACCAAGAAAAGGGTCCTAATATCTCAAACAAGATTATGAAATTAAATTTATGGTCGCATAATATATCTATGAACAACTTAAACGTCCTAAAAAACATATTATGACACTTTTACAATGTTTCTAACGTTTAGGACAAAAATTAAAAGTCCTAACAAATCATATTATACAACCATTTTTTAAACGTCCACACACACAATTTTACTATATGGTTATAAACATCTAAATATTGAAAGAAATAAAAGTTCATCATAACAAAAAAACTATACATAAATAAGTTATAGCATTATCCAACATAAACTCTTGTAACATTTAACAAAAAAATTAAAAGCAATAAAAGAAACCAACACCATAAAATCCCGAGTCATCATGCGTACGCCCTCAATCCTCACGGACTACCTACAAACAAACCTTCCATGTATAAGCATTAAGTTACATGTTATTAAAATTATTCGTATCAGAAGTTTAACAAATACATACCGAGATGAATGGACATGGCCATGTGATGGATGCACCAGTACAATCTTGAATTGTGGAAAATAACCCCATATGGTCTCACCAACTTTTCATCTATTTTTATTGGTACTTGAACATTTACCTCACACCATTTTGGTCCAATTTCTGGACCACCAAGTAGCTCATTTGGGTCCAAGTTCTTCACCCATCCTCTTGCTACAGGCTCAGTAGGGTTTAGAATACTTTTGAGGAAAACTTCATCTCCAACCTAGATTTTAGTTTTCAACAAACATGTATATATTAAACTCGAGTCATTATAGTGCAAAAATCATTTCACTCTTATATATAGTTAATATATATGTAGGATTTCAATAAGGTTGTTATATCTGACCTTAAACATGTGTGGACTGTCATTTTATATGAGTTATTAATTATGTTTCGAAATTACATGTGGACTTGCCTTAAACACAACCGGTATAAGTAAATATTTAGTTTTCAGAAGAATTCTCGGTAATCACTAACAAAGTCCTAAGTTCTAACTTAGTATATACATAATTTCAAATAAACTTGCTTATTATTACTTCACAACTGTTATTACTATTTTCAAGCTAAAATAGAACCCACTAAACATGAACTTTAAAACTTACCAAGTTCCTTATAACAGACAATTAATATACTTGATGTGGACGCAATCAACAACACATGTACTACGTTTCGATTGGGTCAGACCTGCAACCAAAACATGTATCAATAAAGTGATGCTTTTATTTAACTATAAACATTGGAGCATTATTACCCAATTCAGTGCCTAATTTCCAACCACATAATCTTAACCCATATATTGCAGAATTTTCACTCATATCATTGCTTAATTTGGACAAAAAAAAAGGTGCAAAGTTCTACCTATAACTATACAGAGAGTTTTAACCCCAAAACATTTATGTTTAGTTATAGAAAATTAAAAAGATTAAAAACTCACATTTAAAGATCTTGTAATTGCTAAAGTTATTTGCATGCATCCATTTCTATCACTACGTTTGTGAATGGAATTTTTCTTGATTTTGCTTTCAATTATAAGAAACTCATAATTATGGTATGTCTGGTTTTAGATATAGCGTACCTATTCACCTAATTTGGTAAAATATAATAAACTAATTAACTTCTAACGTATATGATGTTATTATGCTAAACCTTTTGTACGTATAAAGAATTTCAACATCTAATGTTTGTTGGTAATTTCTATCTAAAAGAGAAGGCCTGCTCGCAAGATGGGCAAGTAGGGAGGCCTATGTTTGAGTAATCTATTATTTGTGTTAATAATTAAAAAGAAATGTGGATTTTTTTATGACATTTCTATTAAGGTTACTTTTATTTTCTTAGACACCTCACACTATTTTACATATTAGTCTAACCTAATTGACTAAATGACTCATTTATTTATAAACAACTCAAAATAAGAAAGCCGTCATATGTACCACTACTATGCTAAACGCAAAGTAAAGCTAAAAACTATATATTAAAATGGTATACTAAGGTGGCCAAGATGGTGTTTACCTTTAATTGAGTCGTTCAAAGTAAAGCTAAAAACTCGCCTCCAAATCGAACTGCTAGAAAGAAATAAAGACTTGATGAGATTCAACCAAAATAAATTTAACCACAATATTACAACTAAAGGTAAGTGAGAAGCTTGTTAACAATGAAAAAGACCTCTGACTTCAATTTCTCATCAAATACATAAAGTTATAAATTAGACGTAAATGTTTGCGGGTCAACCCGACTCAACACATACGAAAATGCCCGTCTCTACTCGTCAACTGACAACATTGCCACCTCTAGAATAGGGGATTGATCATTAGTCACCTACAATCCTGGTTTCAATATCAGAATAGTACTACCAAACCGTTCATGAATATTAATAGTTTCTCATTTCACCTTCAATTGCAACTTAACACGAAAAAATTAAGTAACAATAATAACAATAACAATAGTAAGTCATTTGGGAGATTAAACAACTAATGCAAATCAAAAAAAGAAGAACACATAAACTTGATTGTGAGTTAAAAGGTTTTTAAGTTTACTAGCTTTTACTCGTTTATACAATTAATAAACATGTACACTGATATTTTTTAATTACAGATCATTTGTTAATTTTTAACCATGGGTCTTTTAGCCAAAGGTCAGGCAACTCAATTAGCTCCCTAACTGGATGTGGGATGAAAAATTTTAAATTAGTTAATTTAAAATTAACAACAATTGATCTCTAATTAAAAAAAATTAGTGTACATGTTTGTTAATTGCATTGACAATAGTAACCAGATATAAAAACTGAACCATATGTTAATAAATGAATTAATTGAAAACCACCAGTTTTGGTTTTTTAGTTTTTTAAATGTTTGGTTAAGGTTTTGGTATGAGGTGAAAACCAACTGGTGCACACCCCTACATTTGCATACCAAATATAATTTTCAATTAACCAACCCATTACCGACCCGAACCAAGATGTAAAACCAATTAATCACAACCAACTTAACCAAAACCACCGGTTGTCATTGTCCAGTTAACTGAAATTTGGGCGAAAACCGATAAACATGCACCTTTATATATGAATAAAATTTCACATTCTACAACAGGAGTAAAATCTGAACACCGTTCATCCCTAATCTTATAAATCCTAAAACCCCAAAATCAGATTCTTCGAAATTAAATAAAGTTTAACGTAACAACAAAAATCACAAATCGGTTTCAATTCAAGTCCAAAGTCTCATCCTCAAGTTGATTATTTCTCAATTTTTCTTGGGTTAATACGAAAAAATCAAAATCAATTTAAGTTTGCTGGAATTACTCACCGCGATGGCTTTAGGATGATGTGGATTGACGTTAGCCATCGAGATCAGGGCATTTGAACCGAGAAATTGAGCAAATAATTTATGGTTTATTTCTTATTGCAGCTTCTATCATCGTTACCTTCAAAAAACCCTAATCACCCATTTAAAGGGAATCAAGAAAATATAAATTCTTAAACAAAATTCAATAGAATTAGGGTTTATGTATATTTAGCGAAAAATCAAACCGTAAACGAACCAGCTGATTCGGTCGATTGAAGAAGAGTTAACTCTTGTAGAGGGTGATTGAACTCGTCGGGGGCTGTGATTCAGATCGTCGTGGAGGAGAGCCATTATCAAAGCATTTGTGATTTTGAATACAAACAAAGAGGGGAGATAGACGAACGACCAGAGTTTGAGACTCGTGAAAAACATCATCATCATCATCATCATCGTACTCAGTATATCCCACCAATAGCAAAGCTATAGTAGGGTCTGAGGAGGGTAAGATGTAGACAGCCTTACCTCTACCCCATAAGGATAGAGAGGCTGCTTCCGGTGAGACCCCCGGCTCGATAGTAGTTTTGCATCAAGCCTTGGACATAAGGCACATAGCACTCAATCATCGGGACACCGGCTGATCGGTGCATGTACCCTTGTCTTTCGGCTATCAATGCCACTACATGATGCCTGATTAACCGTCCGTCACTTTTAACGTTATTTTCACGAGATTAGTAAAATAACGTCAAAATTAGTGCAATTTCACTTTTGCCCACCCGAGGGTTCACACATATATACATCATATGTGCGCACCGCAAGCAGGGCTAAGACTCGTGAAAAACACTAACCACTAAAAAGGTAGTATGGTATAACCCATTTAAACAATACATAGTCCGTTTAAACAATACGAGAGAACTCACCATTTTAAAATCAAGCAAATATTTTGACTTTAAAAAAGGGGAGCGATCACATCACGACACGTATGATTTTAGAGTTTTCGTTTATATATATTATAGATATATAACTATGGTAAAAAATAAAAATAAAAGACGGTAGATAAGTCAGAGATGGTTTGAAGAATCGATAGATATTAGCGAGAAGAGTAATCGAGTAATTAGTTATGATGATGTGTTTATGAAACTAGAACTGGCAATATACAATATTAGAATTGTTGTTATTTTTTTTCTGTCAAGCAATAGCATTATAGAAATACAATACTGAAAATTGTAAATGAGAATCTATTGTGCTCCTGTTTAAAGTTATAAATGTCATACATTGTTTACAACGTTATTTCTTAGTTTTATATATGATAAATTATAATGCTTATTCTAGTAGTGAAACGTTAGGTGCCACCATAAACATTGTCAATAAAATATGGCACACGCAAAATGTTAGTAAATACTTAAATTTTAGTGATACAAATACTAAATATCATTAAAAGTGTTGTCAAAAAATTATGGCATACATAAAGTGCCATTAAAACCTAAATTTCAGGCACACATGTTAAATGCCACTAAAAGTGTTTCTCGTGCAAATTAGCATGCTCAAAGAGCCATTAAAACCTAAAATAGTGGCACAAAATCTAAATGTCATTAAAAACATGTGTCACTAAATGGAATTTTATTTGTAGTGAAAGGTTAAAGTTATAAGACTCAAGTGTCAAGTGTCGTGTCAAGTTATGTTATAATAAAACTCTAGCGAATAAGTGTCTTATAAAACAGATGTTTTATGACTCAAATATCAAATGTCCTATTAAGGTGTATTATAATAACACCACAATGATAAGCGTCTTATAAAGGTTAAAGTGATAAGATCATAGTGTAAAATTTCCTATTAATTTATGTTATTAATGACATCGACTAGAAAGGGTCCTATAACACCGAACATTTATGACTTAACTACAAATGTCCTATTAACTTATGTTATAATAAGACCTCCAGTGATCAAGTGTCTTATTACATTACTACATAATGAGACACCAACAACTACATGTCTTATAGGTTACTTTATTAGGATTTAAATTTTAAATGTCTTATTAAGTTATATGATAATACGACCCCAAAGAATCATCCATCCTATTAAATAACTTTTTAGGACACCGGTTATGTGGCATACATTGTAAAAGGACCCCAAGTGTTCATTTGTCATATTAAATAGATTTTAGGACCGTATTTTTACAAGCGTCCCACACAGAAGGTCCTAAAAAGCCCTTTTTGTTGTAGTGTTTTTTATTGGATAATCGAACCTAAACCCAAAAAATCGGTTTTTCGAAAAACTAAAAAATTAACCGTCAGTTAATGCTTCGGTTCGATTTTTTTCGGTTCAGTTTTTTGGTTATTCGGTTTCGATTCGGTTAATTCGGTTTTCTGCTCACCCCTAGTAGAGAGTCAATGGAACCACCTCTGCCAAGGCGAGAACTTCTACATCGAGCTCCACTGGTTCGAAAACATTCATGGTATGATCTACCAAGAAATCTACAAAATGCATGTTCTATATTTATATATCATTATTTGAAATAAATAAGAAGCACAAACACACTAACACTGTCACTAACGCATGAAAGTGTTTGTTACATTTCTTAGTTGTGGATGCATGTTAAGGTTCTTATATGTTAATTTGTGATTAACATCATTTTAACCAGAAATATTTATATATCCACCAACATCATTTTAAAAAACCAGGTTGAATATTTGAAAACTAGACAATAAACAATATTGAAGAGAAACAACATATACTGAAAACTAGAGGGTGTTTGAGATTTCTTATATTAGTCTCTTATGACATAACTTTTCCAAAAATTCATAAGGTGTTTGAATGAGTTCCATGTTGTGAGAGTAATAAGTCATATGTTACACTATTATAACTTGTGACTTATAACTATAAATTATAAGAAGGCTAAAATAAGGAATTCTAAACACCCCTTTAGTTCAAAAGATATCTAAGTTTCTTAAGTAATTTTACGATGGCCGAAAAATATATACCAAAAACTTTATGAGATACATGAAGCCAAATAATTTATTTGAGTGAACACAAAACGATAACATGTCTTTTCAATACTACTTTGCCATTCAAAGAACTTTCCAAATATACAAATAGATGCTTATCAAATCACATATTATTAATGTATTTTAAAATTTTACATATATTGGTAAACCATGTTTGAATTAATTGGAATTTGTAGGTTTAGTAATCAGACTTGGATAAATAAAATTACATGGTTAATCTATAAGAATGGTTTTAAAACTTGATTATTTTCCAATAACATTTTTTTATGTAAAAAAGTATCACCAAACAGGGAAATTTAGATTCTACTAAGACAATTGAAACTCTAAGGCTTGGATTGTAAATTGAATCCAATTAGAATATGAAGAAACAACGGGACACCATCTCTACTCTACTCTTTAAATTTTGTGAGGGGTTTGGTCAATTATAGGATGTGGTTGTGATTATTGTTAGTAGAGGAGAGAAAATGTTGTTATTTATCTAAAATTGGGTAATACATTGTTTAAATTTTTAATATTTATTAAAACTGGTTGTGAGTGAATAAGAGATTAAAGATAATGATAAAAGTATAAAAATATATAATTTATTTTTATTATAATTAAAATAAATAAAATATTAATTAACTAAAACTGAGGAAAAAAATATAGTAATTTTTATTATAATTGTAAGATTTGAGATAATAAAAAAAGAAAGACCCTACTCAATATATTAAGAACTCAAAAGTAGGGATGAGATCAGGACCGTACGGTACCGAACGGTCCCGAAATATTCGGTTCGGTATCGGTAATTAAGGTAAAATTTCGGAAAATTTCGGGAAATACTGGTCCGTACCGTACCGGTACCGAAACTCAAAACGTTGGTACCGATTCGGTACCGATGGTACCAAATTGGTACCGATTTCGGTACCGGTACCAGTCCCGAATTTGCCCATCCCTACTCAAAAGTCAATAGTTTCAATCAGCCCTCCAGTTTATCTTTTAGTCGTGGTCAACCCTTCTAGCTCTCCATGATTTCCTTTAGTCCTTCATTAATTTCTATTTGACAGAATTACAGAAATTGTCCTTTATGTTTACACCAAATTTATCTTTAAAAGTAACAGAGTTTGTCCTTTTGGCCTAACCCAGTTAGTTTTTCCCGTTAACTCATATCATGTGCCTTGCACATGAGGGCAAATTCGTCAATTAACATTTTAATAAAAAACAAATTAAATAACTTGATATATATGTATATTTAATTTAACCCAACCCAACCCAACCCAACCCAACCACCCCACCCCCCCTCTTCCTCCCTGTTTACCACTGAGCTCCATCTCTGGAGAGCCACCACCGTCGCCGTCTTCTCCGACGATGAAAACCATCTTCACTCCTACCAGAAACCACCACCAACAATACTGCCATAGCCCCGTGTCTTCATCATCATCGCCGCCATCGTCTTCCACATTCATCGTTGCCACCAACCCATCACGACCACACCACTAACTGAGAAGGACGCTTCCACTGCCAAACCCCACCACACCACTGGTGTCGCCGGAAAAACATGGAGCACACCAGCCAAACCCCACCACCGATATTGCCGGAAAAACGTGGAGCACCACTTGCAAAACACCACCGGCTACTGATAGGGGATGATATTTTATATGAACAGCGGCGCCAAAATCATCTGTATACAATCCCCAAATGTCGGCCCAAAATCAAAAACCCTAATTTCGTATTTAATCCCTAAATGCCAAATTTATCTTTATGTATTTCAATCAGATCTACCTACATATCAAGATCAACCTTACAAACCATAAACACCAACGATTTCGTGCCCCTGCAACTTTAATCGCCGGAAACATGGCCGTATTTAGTGGACTTCAGATTTAATGGTATACTCCGGCCACTCCAAACAAAATCCGTACCTAAGGTGGCCGGATTTAACAGTGGACCCCGGCAGGGAGGGAGCTTGACTTGCAAGGGTAGTGGTTTCCGGTGGGTGGTGGTTTGGGTTGGGTGAATGGAGAGAGAGAAAGAGAGATGGAGAGTGTGTGTGTGTGTTTTTCTTTATATATATTTATAGTTAATTTTAAATTTAAAATGTTTTTTATAAATAATGGGTAAATGACTAATATGCCCTCATGTGCAAGGCACATGATATGAGTTAACAGGAAAAACTAACTGGGTTAGGTCAAAAGGACAAACAGTGTAACATTTTGAAACGTAAATTACAAATTCTGTTACTTTTAAAGATAAATGACAAACACTAATATTTAATGTAAACATAAAAGATAATTTCTGTAATTTGTCTTTCTGTTTTACATAACAAACCTTACATTTGTATTTAAGTAACAATGTCATGTCAATTGTCAAACTATGCACACGAGTGTGGAACTGTTCCGGTGCAAATGGACTAAACCTACGTGGAGCGTGGGGATCCCATCAATTCGGTACTTGAGTTGATGAATGATGATACTATAAATATATGGTTTAATACTCTAATTACTAAAAGGGATATTCTAATTTCTAAAAATTAAGGATTACCAAACATATAGGAAAAAAATAAAATCAATCATTTAAAAATATCAGTTTTTATAATTGTTTGATGTTTATTGGTTTTACATGATCTCAACTATCACTTTTTGGTCGTTGTCGGTTTCAGATAATGAAATGACTAGTGAATATCCCACATTTTATCATTTTTTCTTCCATCAAACAATGACTAACAGAGTACTAGCTAGCTCCGATAATATGACGATGTGTCATGCCTACATGTCAACAACCACTTATGTGACAAATATCCGCATTAATCACCACCATCGGTCGGCCACCACCACCACCGCTAGTAGCCAACCATCACCATTTAGTACATCCACCGACCACCACCTAAGCATCACCCCCACCACCATCGGCAACCGACCATAATCAACTCCAGTATAGGGATGAGTGTTTCCGGTACACATTTGGTATCGCCGGTACTCATTTGGTATTGCCGGTAACGAAACAGTACCAAGTTTTTTGTTTTAATAATTTTCTATTAATATGTAAACGAACATAAATAAACTTAAATGAACGATCATAAACAAACGTTTACAAACAAGAAAAATAATTAAATCCTCTATAAAACTTCAGCCATTGACTTTTTAGTGTTTATTTTACCTTTGCATCAAAATATTGTAAATGAAGTTAATTGTTTACATTTCGCAATAATTATTTCATTCAAAGATCTCAAGACAACCTTTTAATCCAAGACTTTCTATATCTAGGCTTTGTCTGTGAAACTCGTCGTTCCGGCAAATCTCCAAAAAATCATCTTTCAAGTTTATTACTTGAACGTGAGTACTTTCATACCCCGTTTTCCATCTTTCGTTTTGGGGTGGCATTTCATACTTATTCAACTAAATGCTTTATACTTGAAACTTAACCCACAAATGTTATTGTATACTTACTTAAATAATTGCTCGATTTGGTGTTCTATGATTATATGCCTATGTGTTTATCGCTTTTGGTTGGAGGAACTATAAAATCCTAGTCTATTCGGCAACCCTTATTGCAAGGTGTCGTTAACATAATGCAATTAATGATAACTATAAATTCCTAGATTATTTGGCATCCCCTTATAGCTAGGTGTCGCTAATGTATTAGCGATATTTATTTATCCAAGTTATTGTTTTATTCATCGTTTCGTATACAAGTTTTGTGGCTTTTCTTACTATATACTTATATGCTCAAACTTATAAATTGCTCACCAACCTTTGTGTTGATAAACTTATTTTATGAAATGTTACAGGTTTGCATTTAGGTTGATTATGGAGCTTGAAGAAAAACGTCACAAATACCTTTAGGATATTAGTAACAATGAACAATATTTGATTTGCTACATATTGTTATGTTTTGTTATATTTGTCTTAAGAATATTGTTATGTGACATTTTGATGTTGTGAAATGAAATGAGTTTGTTAAATATTGTCGCTTTAAATAGTGTCATGCGCCTATGGACAATCCGTCGCATCCCGGCATGTTCCGCTGCCTTTGGTCGGGGTGTGACTGATTGGTATCAAAGCCATGACAATAGGATAGGTGATTAGACGTAACGACCTATTATTGTTATGATTTAGGATCCTATACGTGTGCTTATACGTGTTTACTCTATTTTGATTGTTCATATCGCATGTTATTTATATACTTGTTTAAAATTCACCAATATCATAAATGTTCACATACACACACTTTCATACACTACGCGAATATTGGCTTTTGGCCACACACATGCTCTGGGCGATTTGCCACACCTCGGTCTAAATGTGTGGCTAAAGGTCGCTTTCGCCACACATTTGTTATTGGTGTGACTAAAAACGCACATGTTAGAACTAAAAACACACATGTTAGATACTTTAGTCACATAAATTAGATTTTCATGGCAAAAAATCACACCTGCTGGAACATTTAGCCACACTTTTTCAATTCGTGTGACAAAAAACACAGTTGTTAGAAACCGTTAGCCACACTTTCATAAAAAATGTGACTTTTACTAGCCGCACTTAGTAAATTATGGCCAAATATGATCTACGCTCACAGTAGTTTGATAACGATGTGGTTAAAAACTAATACATATGGCCACACTTACGGGTATATGTGACCATAGAGTATTGTTTTTAGCCACTTATAAGTTTTATGTGTGGCTAAAAGTTAACGGTGATAGCAAACAAAACGTGTGACCGTTAGTAGTTAATGGCCACACTTTAATTGTTTCATATGTGGCTAAAAGCTTATACATATGGTCACACTTACTGGTTTATGTGACCATAAAGCATTATTTTATAGCCACTTATAAATTTTTATGTATGGCAAAAAGCTAACAGTTACACTAAAACAAAAGTGTGACTATTGATAATTAATAGTCACATTGTAATTCTTTTGTGTGACCAACCAAACATCCACCCTTCAGTAACCAATCTGAACCCTAATCCATCACCTGCTGCTAATACTTTCATCACTCATTAACATTGATTGAAGCTCATCTTGGTTAGGTAGGTGATTTATACTTTAATTTTGAGAAATTTGGGTGTTCGAGGGTTTGAATGTAAGCAATTTGGTCTTGGATTCAATCGATTAGTATTCGTTCTAATTTAAACAATCTTGATACAAGTTGCAAGTGAAGTTTTTGAATCTTTACTTTTTATCATTGTTGGATTTATATTTTCTAACGGAGGTTTTTAACATGATTAATTAGAACCCTATTGATGTCATAAACATGTTAGGGTTTGAGTTTTGTTGAGAACAGTTGGCTGACAGATTCGTTCTCATTTATTGATTGGTCTGTAACTCGCTGTTAAGTGATGATTATTGATCGATTGTTGATTTTAGGATATATTATTATGAGTCTAATTTCCAGAAAGGTAAATTTTGTAATTTTTGGATGAGTGTTGAATACCTTTTATGATTTTACAAAAATATATGTCAAAGCTAATTCGGGGAGTTATATTCTGGTCCATTTTTCGGACACCATAACTCCCTAATGACAAACCCAAACGGGTTGGTTCCACTTCTGGAACTTAGTATTATGAGTTTAAAAGATAACCCAATTGGTCTTACACAATTTGGTTTAATGAGTTAATAGAGCCATTAAACTAGTTTTTGTTGCGCAATCTGCTGAACTGTTAGTACCTATCTGTAATGGTTGAATTATTGTGGGTTTTCAATGCTTGAAAAAAATATAATAAAAATTGTTTGAGAAACCTGATTCATATATCATACTGTGGTAAACTTTGTAGAATTTATCCTTAATCTTTTCTTTGTGAATAAAACCAATTTGTACATGCCAGAATCTATCTCGTGAACTGAATGATCATAAGTTAAGTTGTATGATGAATATTTGGTTGCTTTGCCAAGATATGATGTGTGGATACATGTTAGGACTTTTGGTACTGTTGACATTACTTATTATCACCAATGATTCGTCGGGTCAAGTTTGTGTTTGTGTGTGAGTTCATACGTGGGTCTTAGAGTCATGTGTTGTTGAACATACTCTCATAACTTAAAACACTTGTACTAGGTAACAGTTAGCGAGTCAAATGCATTCATTTGGTTTTGAGAAAACTCTGTTACACATGACATTAGGTTTTGGATTGAAAACACGGGCAAACTTGCATACTGGTTTTGAAAACACTAAACGTTTGCCTATACCTGTTTTCTTGACTGAAAACACTAAACGTTTTGAAGTATTGGTTATGTAACCTGCTGAAACGGGCAAAAACGAGCAGAACTGCTGATTTTTTTATTGCTGAATTGCTGCAAAACTGGTCAAAATGTGCTGAAACGAGCTGTTAAGTGGTGAAACAGACTAAAAAATTGATGAAACGAGCTGTTTAACATGACGTTTGCTGTAAAAACGAGCTGTTACGTGCTGAAATGAATTAAAAACTTGCTGAAATGAGCTGATTAGCATGCTGTTTGCTGTTAAAATGAGTTGTTAAGTGCTGAAACGGACTGAAAAATCACTGAAACGAGCTGTTTAGCATGTTGTTTGCTGTAAAAACGAGCTGTTAAGTGCTGAAATGAGCTGTTAAGTGCTGAAACGGACTGAAAAATTGCTGAAATGAGCTGTTTAACATGATGTTTGCTGTAAAAACGAGCTGTTACGTGCTGAAACGGAATGAAAAGTCGTTTAAACGAGCTGTTTAGCATGTTGTTTGCTGTAAAAACGAGATGTTAAGTGCTGAAACGAGCTGTTAAGTGCTGAAACGGACTGAAAATCGCTGGAACGAGCTGTTTAACATGACGTTTACTGTAAAAACGAGTTGTTACCTGCTGAAACGAACTGAAAACTTGCTGAAACAAGGTGTTTAACATGTTGTTTGTTGTTAAAAGGAGATGTTGAGTGCTGAAACGGACTGAAAAATCGCTGAAACGAGCTTTTTAACATGACGTTTGCTGTAAAAACGAGCTGTTACGTGCTGAAACGAACTGAAAAATTGTTGAAACGAGGTGTTTAACATGTTGTTTGATGTTAAAATGAGATGTTGAGTGCTGAAACGGACTGAAAAATCGCTGAAACGAGCTGTTTAGCATGTTGTTTGCTGTAAAAATAAGTTGTTAAGTGCTGAAACGAACTAGACTGGAACATGAACTTTAATGATAAAACTAAAACATTTCCTCTGTTGTCCTTGTTCAAATAAAAAGACCCGAACCCGTTTTTACCCGTTCCGACCTTGACCCATTTTGACCCGGACCCGTTATGACCCGAACCTTTTGACCCTGACCCGTTCTGACCCGAACCATAACAACCTCTTTTTTAGTTGACACGTTCCAACCCTGACACGTTTCGACCCTAACTCGTTCTGACCCATAACTCGTTTCGACCCAACCCAACCCATTTGCCACCCCTATGTTTAATGTATATCGACGGGTTGGGCGATTTGTACCTCTTAAGACACAATTTAAAATTATATGCATAATGGGTCGTTAGAGATTTCAAGGCCCAATATGGCCCATTAGGACATGTATGACTTGTTTTTTGTCTATTATAGTCTAATATGACTCCCTATAAACACGATATAACCCTTAAATATCTAATGTACATATCACATGCCATAATAGGCCACTAAGAGATTACAAGCCCTAATATGGCCCATTAGAGCGACTATGACATGAAAAAGGCTATAATAGGCCATTAACACCAAAAAGGCCCAATAAGACCTATTGATGAAAGTATAACATGTTATCAGCCATTAACATCTAACTATGACTAATGACATTCCTATACAACCTTCTTAGAGCAACTATGATGTGATAAAGGCTATAATGGGCCACAAACACCAGTTAAGGTCCAATAAGGCCCATTGATGAAAGTATGACATATTATTGGGCTTTAACCAAACTATGACTCACTAAACTCATATTCAACCCTTTTACAGAAATTATGATATGAGGGTCACTAACAACAATTAAGGCCCAAGACGGCCCATTAATGCAAAGTATGACATGCTACTGGGCGTTAACACAAACTATGAGTCACTACACTCCTATACAACCTGTGAAATTAACTATGACATGATATAGATATATTGGGTCATTAACAAAAATCAATGCCCAATATGTTCCATCAATAAAAGTATAACATGTTATTGGGCGTTGACAAATGACTATGGCTCACTACAGTCATATACAACCTCCTTGTAGCGACTATGACATGATAGGTGATATAATGGGCCACTAATACCAATCAACGCCATTTGATGAGACCAACTATGACTCACTACACCCCTATACAACCTGTTAACGTAACTAACTATGACATGATAGACCCATGCTGGCCATTAACAACAATCAAGGTCCAATAAGGCCCATTGATGAAAGTATGACATATTATTGGGCGTAACCAAACTATGACTCACTAAACTCATATTCAACCCTTTTAGAGCAACTATGATATGATAGAGACTACAATAGGTCACTAACAACAATCAAGGCCCAAGACGGCCCATTAATGCAAAGTATGATGACCAACTATGACTCACTACACTCCTATACAACCTGTTAACGTAACTATGACATGAAAGAGACGATAGTGGCCATTAACAACAATCAAGGCCCAATATGGCCCATTAATAAAAGTATGACATGTTATCGGGCGTTGACACATGCCTACACTCATATACAACCCTCTTGTAGTAACGGAGACATGATAGATGCTATAATGACCACTAATACCAATCAAGGCCCATTGATGAATGTATAACATGTTGGGCCATTGACACAAATCAAGGCCAAATAAGGCCTATTGATGAAAGTATGGTGTGTTTCAGGCGTTAACACCTAACCATGACTAATGACACTCCTATGCAACTCTTTTAGAGCAACTGTGACATGATAGATGCTATAATGGGACACTAACACCGATCAAGAACTAGTATGACCCGCTAATGAAAATATGGTTTATTGGGCGTTAACACTGATTACTACACTCTTATACAACTCTTTTAGAGCAACTATAAATATCACTTGTATTTATTTTATATATTTTTATATTTAAAATACAATTTTTTATATTATTTAAGGTTTAATTAGTTGTTATATATATATATATATATATATATATTTACACTAACAACTCTTTATTTTAATTATTAAAAATAAATTAAATTCATATTTAGTTCATATTAATTTCATTTCGCTCAAAATTTCAAATTAAATTCAACCCCCTCTTTTTTTCAAAAAATTTTGAATTACCCTTCCATTCTTAAATTTAATTTGACCAAATATTTTAACCTAGCTTTTTTTCTTTCTCTTTATTTCTTCTTATTATTATTCTTCTTCATCTCTTTACACTCATCATAATCCTTAATCATTAATTCTCTAACTCACTCAATTCTTAACCAAATCCTTTGATTCCGGTCTCTAATCTAATTATTTTTGCGAGAGACAAAACAAAATTTTCTTCTATCTCCCATATAGAAACCGTCAGAATTATAACACACATGTTGTGATGAATAAGGAGATGGTTGTACGAGAACAAACAAGCTGTCATATCTATGACCTCGATCATCAAAAACATTTGTATAGAAAGAATTAACATAATCTTGTGGATAATAACCATAGTAGCTATTATCAAATTGATTTTACAGTTGAGGTTGATAATATTGATTTGTGGATTGATAAAACTGTTTCTATGAGGAGACACATATTTACCATATGTATTTGTCTTTTCCTTTTCAAAACGATTTTCATTAATTTTAGTTTGATTCACGTGTGGTGTCGGTTTCCATCAATTCTATCTCGATTTTTGCCGGATTCATGTTGAGTGTGAAGAACCCTAAGAACCAAGTTTGGTGATTTTCAATTTTAAGTGTTATTTCTTGTAATTGAAGCTTAGTACATCTTCTTTCATCGCTAAAAAGGTATGTATTTCACTTGTTTGATGACAACAGTTTGCTGACAGATTCGTTTTCATTTATTTATTTGTATGTAACTTGATGTTAAACGATGATTACTGAAGGATTTTGATTCTAGGATAAAGCACTATGAGTCTAGTTTCCAGAAAGGTAAAGTTTGTAATTTTTGGACAAGTTTTGAATAGTTCTTATGATTTTACAAAAACACTGGTCAAAGCTGATTCGGGGAGTTATATTTTGGCTTGTCTTTCCGACACCATAACTCCCTAATGACAAAACCAAACGGGTTGTTTCCAGTTCTGAAAGATAGTATTATGAGTTTGGAAGACAACCCAATTGGTCTTGCACAATTTAGATTAATGAGATGATAGAACCATTAAACAAGTGTTTGTTGTGAAATCTGCTGAATTGTTGGTACATATCTATAATGGTTGAATTATTGTAAGTTTTGTATGTATGAGAAAAATATAATAAAATTTTTTTGAGAAACCTAATTCATATATTCTACTATGGTAAATTTTGTAGAATTTATACTTAATATTTTCTTTGTGAATAAAACCAATTTGTACATGCCAGAATCTATCTCGTGAATTGAATGATCATAAGTTAAGTTGTATGATGAATATTTGGTTGCTTTGCCAAGATATGATGTGTGGATACATGTTAGGACTTTCGGTACTGTTGACATTACTTATTATCACCAACGATTCGTCGGGTCAAGTTTGTGTAGGTTCCCAGCCGGATCTACACGGAAATATCTCGTTCTACGTAGGTGCGGAATCCCTACGTAAGACGATACGAGCGTAGAAGACTATACACGTTAAACACAAGCAAACACACGTTACAATAAATAAAGAACACGTTGTATTGCAACTAATAACACGTGATATTTCAATCACCGATTACACGTACTGAACAACTAACAACTGACCTAGCCGCAGCTAAATATATATATCATACGACAACTTCGCCTAACATGTTAGGCGAAGTTGTCACTAACTTCGCTTGTTCCACAAGTTCGCCTATATCAGGCGAACTTGTGAGGCAAGTTCGCTTAAACATTAATACATAAACCAAATAACACGATTACAGACACTAGATACTGAACTACTGACATCATGTACCAACAGACTCCCCCTTGGTAGTAGCTTCATATCTCAATCTTCAATCACGTGTCTCGTAATCCCAAAACTCTATTCACCCGTCTTCAAGCATGAACTCCTTCTCTGACACAAACCGAAACTACTCTTTGATATTTCTTTGCTTCTTCTTTCCAGGCAGGAATATAAAATATCTTTTTCTCATTTAGCACCTGCAGATCAGCTTGAGACAAATTAACAAAGTGCATTGGATCATACACTCTCATCAGCTCTTGTTCATCTTCATCCTCCATCACTGCTTCAGCTGTTTCACTATCAACGTACCACCATTTCAGATCTTTGAGCACATCCTTGGGCATTTGTTTCATCGGCACTTCTTTTAGACACCGGATCGGCTTATACTTCATTATCATCCAAGGCTTGCCATCTGCTCTCATTCCTCTGTCTTTGTCTTCAACGAGCTTTCCTTTCTGCGGTTTCAACAGCTCGAACTTTTTCTCCTTTATGCTCTCCTTCCATACTATCTTTCCAATGATCCTAGCCATGTTATCATCACTCCTGTTTATCAACCCCAACCTGGCTAAGTCCTTCACTTCACACTCAGGCAACGTATTCAACGATCTCAACAACCTCTTGAAATACTGAACCCCATCATACCGTTTAATCACAAAGAGCCTCAACTGCTCATCATATAACCAGCAAATAATCCCCTTTTTCGATTCAGCATAACCTTTGATGTTGTAACTTTTCTTGAACATAGTAGGGACCGCCGGTTTCTTAGTCTTTACGAACCACTGAGCGTAGCCTTCTTTGCATCTTGGCTGCTCCTCCCATTCAGTCTCATCACATTCCGTATTTTGACCCAAATTTGACTTTTCAACTGCCGGAATTTCATGCTCAATGTTCTCCTCCACAATCTCTCCTTCTTCAACTTCATTGTCAATGACGATCTCAGCTCCTATCTTCTCGATCTCTTCCAATGGTAACACATCCTCATCACCTATATCATCATCCAACACCTCCTCAGCCTCCACAACCACCACATCATCACCCCCTGAACCGCCAGCTGCACTCGTTGACTCCCCCTGAGATGTGGAAGCCCCAAGAGCTTGTTCAGTTCTTGGGAACTCTCCACCTGCATCTTTCGATGCATTGGGATCATCGTCTCGATCGTTATGCTTCTTCATCCTCAGCTCGTCACCCTTACAGCTAGTCTCCCCCTGAGATGTCAAGAACTGTTTCAAGGCATCAAATATTTTACCATGCTCGATCAGGTGGGACGACTGAATTTGATTCTTCGCAACGAGGTGCTGAATAGCATGAGTCTGGATTAGATTTACTCTTGATTGTTCTGCCACGACCCTTTCAAGCGCTGCTATTCTTTCCGAGTCGGATAAGGTTGCATCGAAATCAAACCTCATATGTGATATGTCTAGAGCGTACGGAGGAGGGATTCCTAATGTAACCGGCACCTCAGAAACAGGTGGAAACATAACCGCAGGTGGTATCGTAACCGACAACCCTGCAGTGGCGACAACCGTCGACTCAACAAACCTTGCTACGACCTCCGATGGAGTAAGAGATGGAGGACACAATCTCCGGAGCCGAGAGCTGGAATGTAGTGGGTGGTATGCCGAAAGAAGATGAGGTAGTCAACACTGGAACATCCGTGGCGCTTGGCCCTGTAACTGGCAATGATGAAGGGACCATAGTCATAGCAGACAGTGCGGGTGGAGTGAAACGAACCACCCTTGAGCTCTCACCAGCTCCCGAACCTGCACCTGCCCTTTCCCTTCTCGCTCTACGGACCAACCGATGTAAATCTTCCTCAAAATCCGAATCACTGTCATCGGTGTCTCTCTTTCTCTTCCCATGAATCCTTTCTTGTGTAACTAAAATCCGTCTAGCTTCAGCCATATCAGCATCTGAGGAATCAGAATCAGCCTCCGTCGTAGCTGTCATAGTCACATCCACACTAGTAACCCGTGAAACCGAGACTTGTACATCTTCCTCTGGATCAACACGTTCCATATCAAAAAATCCTTGACCGCCAAACGCAGCTTCAAGGTCTACATTTTCCTCCGGTGCCACAACAGGAGCAGCAGGTAAAGCTTGCTGAACCACAGGTGGTGGTTGAGGTGCTTCAGCCTGTTGTGGTGCAGGATCCCTAAAATCGTCCCCACGAGCTGCAACATACTCTGGATTGATCAAGTACCTAAACAACGGAGTATGTCGAGGACGGAGCTCAGGTTTACTTCTCGCACTTGATGATCTACACTGAGCGAAGATTCTCTTGCTTACACTCTCCACATATCTAATCGGGCGGCGCTGAGGTAACGTGGGAGCAACGTGATTCAAGATCATTTGAAGGAATCTTGGATACATCAGGAATCTCTCACGCGCCACCGCTCGTCTTTGACGGTCTATCTCGTAGAACACCATCTGACTAAAGCTATAACGCTTATTGTAAGTCAGTGCTGTCATCGCTGACTGCATCGTCGCACCCATTCCATCTGTACCAGCCTTTCTCCCCGACATACACACGATCATCACGTGCATGAGAAAGCGCCATTGGTCCAACAAGAACCCCTTTCGTCTTTGAGTATCCCCCAATGGACCAGAATAGCCCATTCTTAGAAAAGCACCATCTCTGAATGGAGCTACGAAGTCTGTAGGATCGTCTCTCGTTTCATCCCCAAACTGCAAAGCCACCCTGATCTGCTAAGACGAGAACTGCACTACCTGATTGTTAACCGTTGCACGCATAACTGGGGGCTCGACTCGACAATCATATTCCACTGTCTCCCAGAAATCTTCTATGTTTGGTAGGGAGATGGGCAGTGTTGTAGTAATAGCGTGGAAGATACGCGAGCGGATAAGAAACGTGATGATTTCGCGAAAATCATCAACACCGCTCGCATCCGGGTCCAGAGTAATGTACATATTATGCCCCGGGAAAAACTGTCGGTTGTTGTCTCCACCTTCATCACCACCTGCACCACCGGCTCCAGCTACAGCTGCCATTTCTGCAACAAAAACAGTCTAGGTTAGAGAATCGTCAAGTCAAATCACAAGTTCGCCTGTTACCATGAGCGAAGTTATGATTTATTCTGTATAGGCGAAGTTAGGGGTGGGGCGAAGTTGGTAATAACTTCGCCTTAACTTTAACTTCGCCTGATAAATGTTAATTAAAAATAAGTTAAAAGGGCCAGGCGAAGTTAATGATAACTTCGCCTAACCACAACTTCGCCTCATATACTGTTAAACAATTAAATATCAGGCGAAGTTAATCCTTAGGCGAAGTTAAAGTTAACTTCGCCTAAACTGTAACTTCGCCTGAATCTGAAGCGGCAACAGTATAGACGGCAAAACGAGGTGAAATTGGATAATTTGATGATTGTGGACTCTACAAAACATGTTTTTGAGGAGATCACGACGATCAAGTTGCTTACGACCACGTTAAAACAAGTACGAAAAGTGGGTCTTGAGGGTTTGAAAGAACGGGGTCACAAAACGGACCAAAACGACCTCTGATTAACGCTATTAACATAGATTATCATCTAAACAAATCGTACACACCTTTAACACTATTGGAATTTGAGGAAAAATAACAAGTTACGATTCGAGAGATAACTTCGCTTAGGGTTAACTGAGAATAAGTTCGCCGGGTTTGAAGAATAGTGAAAAATGTTTGACCAGAAATTTCTTTATATAGGGTCAAAGTTATACAGGTGAAGTTAGGGTTAACTTCGCCTATCCCATAACTTCGCCTGTTTAAACAACTTCGCCTATATTAAACTTTACAAAACAAACCCTTATAATTTGAACATTTTGCAATTAACTTTTAAAACTTCCTTTAAAAAGTTAAATGATATGATCAAAGACCAAGTAACCAGGTATAAACTCATAAAACGACATAAGTAGAATAAAATTTAGAAATAAAGTACACGGGATCAAATTTCAGTCTCGACAGGGACTACCACGTTTTAGAAAAGATCCGAACAGGAATCATACTAATTAAGTGACTGTCACACAGATCCATGTTCAGCTGTATTATGACATAAAGAAACAGGTTGTAAGCAGGTAAATAACTTAGTATGGTTTTCATCGCTTCTGTGATACGGGTTAGGTTCAATTAAGCTCAAAACTTAAATGGGCAACACCTCAGAGATTATGATGTCTCCTATCTATTCTCAAAGCGTATTTGGCTTTCCTCAAGTCACCCCGAGTTGACCTCGACCCGTAGTGTCTGATTAAGTTGTAAATACATCTCGATATTCATCTCGTTCTTGGTCTTGCCTTTTGATTGACAAGTATAACATAATAGACTTCAGAGGGCTTAATTTTTTTTTAAAGATTTCCATAGCCGTAAACAGTAGACTACTGCAAGTCCCGAATCTGGATCACTGCAGTTTCTTGACACACTATCTTCTCGGAAATCAGAACACTCACGGGCTCGTGTATGACTGGGTAATCGCTTTTCTGCCTATCATTCGGAAAGATATATATGAAGACATGCACAACTCTTAATGAGTTTCCACTTAAACTCGAGGGGAGTTAGTTAGTATCATTTCAACTTTTACGCACCATAAAAAGCTACCATAACATACAATGACTGTTCTAGAGTCTTTTAGGCCTAATAACTTCACTAGTTAAGCACACAGAAATAGTTTGTGTATCACTTTCCAAGGTTGGATCAATTTTCATATAAACATTGTATAGACACCTCTTACGAAGTAGTAGACTTGAAAAATTATTTCATTTCCCTTTTTAAAAAATTTTAAGTTCTATCACCCCGTTCAAGTCAAAGTCATCAGGTAAACGGCTATCCTGAGGATCCAATGGATCAGCTGGACCGACCACATACGAGTATGTGTCCTTCTAACTAAGTATGAACGACTAATTTTCAGCGAAAGAATGAAAACACATCATAAACCGCCCCGGTCACTTTCAGTCATCTGGTTAATGGCTATCCTCATACTCTACAGTTAGAAATGAGGACCAAACATATCCGAAGATATGTCCTTCAAACTGAAGCAACCGACATAGTTCTAAGCGATAGTGACGTTTTTTTTTAAATAAAAACGAGAAACACGGTTACTTGGGATTGATCATCCCATTAAGTTCAACAAGGTTTTGAAAACGAGTTCTGTCAAATGCTTTAGTAAACAAATCAGCGAAATTATCTAACGAATCAACCTTTTCTAGCATTATTAATTTCTTCTCAGCACAATCTCGTATAAAATGATGACGTATGTCAATGTATTTATTTTTACTGTGCTTTACGGGATTGTTAGTTACTAAGATCGCTGCAGTGTTGTCAATGCAAATAGGAGTTTGAGTGAAATTCAGACCGTAATCGTGTAACTGCTGTTGTATCCAAAGAACCTGGGAGCAGCAGTTCGATGCTGCCATGTACTCTGCTTCACAGGTAGAGATGGCGACTGAGGTCTGCTTCTTGCACTGCCATGACACTAATCTGCCTCCAAGAAACTGGCAACCCCCTGTTGTTGACTTCCGATTCTGATTGCATCCACCATAGTCAGAATCCGTGTAAGCGACCAACTCCAAGTCTCCCCCTTTCGTGTACCACAACCCCAGCTTAGGCTTGCCCTTGAGATACCGCAATATCCTCTTCACACCCTTCATGTGAGATTCCTTTGGGTTTGCCTGAAAGCGAGCACAAAGGCAAACTGCAAACATAATATCAAGTCTAGATGCAGTTAAGTACATTAAAGAACCTATGATTGCCCGATATTGGGTGGGGTCCACGTCTGCATCACTGTCTGAGTCAGCACCCAGTTTGTGGTTGACGCAGACTGGAGTATCAAATGGAGTGCTGTCCTCCATCTTGAAGCGTTTGAGTACGTCTTGGACATATTTAGTCTGATGAATGAACATGCCATCTTTCTTCTGATCAACCTGCAATCCTAAAAAGAAAGTTAGTTCACCCATAGCACTCATTTCAAACCTCTTTTTCATGACGGCTTCAAACTCCTGACACATGGCGACTTTTGATGCAGCAAAGATGATGTCGTCCACGTAGACTTGAACCAGAAGAAAGTCCCTTCCTTTTCTCTTAATGAACAGTGTGCTATCGATCTTTCCTCTTTCAAACCCATTCTCAAGCAAGTAATCGGATAGAGTTGCATACCAGGCACGAGGGGCCTGATGTAGCCCATATAGCGCTTTACTTAGCTTGTACACGTGATCAGGAAAGTCTGGGTCAGGAAAACCCGGAGGCTGCTCAACGTACACAACCTCATAGACTTTACCGTTAAGAAACGCACTTTTCACGTCCAACTGGAACACCTTCATCTCCTTGTGTGCAGCAAATGCCAAAAACAAACGAATCGCTTCCAATCTCGCCACAGGAGCAAACACTTCATTGTAGTCGATCCCTTCTTGCTGATTGAAACCTTTAATGACTAGCCTCGCCTTGTTCCTGATAATTATCCCTTTTTCATCTCTCTTGCATTTGAAAACCCATTTTGTGCCAATCGCATGCACATTTTTCGGTTTTGCAACCAATTTCCAAACCTCCATCTTCTCGAACTGGGCTAACTCTTCTTGCATGGCTTCGACCCACGAGCTGTCTTTTAGAGCCATTTGATAGTTCTTTGGTTCAATCTGGCTAATGAAACAGGTGTACAAGCACTCGTTAATGATACCTGTTTCTTTGATACTTGCGTAAACACAGGTGTCATCATTCAAGCTTCGTCTTGTTTGTACACCATCAGACAGATCACCTATCACGTTCTCCAAAGGGTGATATTTATGAACTCCAGTAGTCGGAACCGAACTGACTTGCAGATTGTCGTCCAGGTTCGAAGATAGTTCATCAATGGGCAATTGTTGTTGAGAGTGAAAGGATTGAAGAATTCATCTTCAGTAGAGGCAGCAGGGGTGTCAACAGCAGTTGATGAGGAAGGTTTCCATTCATCGTACTGCGGTCGTTGCACAAAATTTTCTTCTTCATCATAAAGAATCTTCGTAGTTATTCTCTCATCAACTTCTGCACAATCCAAGTAAGGCAAATTAAAAGATTTAAAAAGCTTATCATAGTCGAAAGCCCCAGCGGGTCCCGTGCTTGGTTTTGGTGGTTTGTAACTTGTGATGTCAGTGTTACACACCACCTCAACCTTGCTGGTCGATAGATTAAAGACTCGTCTGTTTGGTGTCCCAACAACATATCCGACTAAAATACCTTCGTCGGCTATCTCACCAAATTTTGAGTTCGTCTTTAATATCGAACACGGGGACCCGAATGGTTCGAGACCATTCAAGTTAGGCTTTCTACCATGCATAAGTTCATAACATGTTTTATTCAATCTTTTAACAGTTAAAACTCGATTAAGGATATAACAGGCTGTTGCAACAGCTTCAGCCCAGAACACCACAGGAAGTTTAGCATCAGCCAGCATGGTTCTGGCTCCTTCAATTAGCGTTCTGTTCTTCCTCTCAGCCACCCCATTTTGTTGCGGAGTATACGGAGCGCTGTACTGGTGGTCTATCCCTTTCTGTAAGCAGAATATCTCCATCTTATAGTTTTTGAACTCTGTCCCATTGTCACTCCTGATGTATTTAACCTTTCTCCCCATAATATTCTCAACCTTGGTAATCAAGTTAATTATCAACTGAACCGTTTCATCCTTTGTCTTCAGAAAATATACCCAAGAATATCGAGAGAAATCATCAGTTATCACCAAGCAGTACGATGTTCCACCTAGGCTTTTTACATTCACGGGACCGAAGAGATCCATGTGAAGTAGGTCTAGGGTACTGACTATTGAATTGATCTTCTTGGTGTGATGAGGTTTCTTGTGTTGCTTTCCCTTTTTGCACGATAAGCATTGTCTTCAAAGTTGAAATATTTTAAGGGAACACTAAGCACCAGCCCATTCTTGACAATGTAGTTCATTTTTCGAAGATGTATATGCCCCATTCTTCGATGCCATAACTCGGACTCCGATTCAGTTGCTTTTGACAAAAGACATGATTCTTCTGTTTCCATCTCAGTCGACCTCATGTCCATTACATATGTATTCTTTTCCCTTGGAGCCTTCATCACTATCCATGCCTCTGGTATCTTGAAACCAGGATACAGTATAATCGCTTCATTTTTGGTAAAGTGCACAGTGTAATATTTGTCATAGATCTGAGACACACTCAGCAAATTATGCTTCAGCTCTTCAACGAAATTCACCTTTTCTAACTTTATTTTACCATTAGTCACCGTCCCAATTCCAGTAATTCTACCACCACTCTCTCCAACAAAACTTACTCTACCTCCCTGAACAGGTTTCCATTCGTGTAACAAATTCTTGTTACCAGTCATGTGCCGGGAACAGCCGCTATCCACAACCCATAGATTGTTTGCAGCCCTGTTTAAATGTTCCTGCACAATTAAAGCAAAGGATTAAAATCTGGGGACCCAAGACCACGTCTTGGATCGATTAAATCTGTTAAAAGGCATCCCGTACTTTGGCTGTCCAGAGTTAGTATGAGAATGATTTCTGTAAGTTCTAAAAGGATCCTTCTTGTAGATTGACTATGAGGCCATCCAAACCTTCGTGAATTAAATGAATTATAACTAGTGGTTTGGTTGTTAACAGGGAAAAACTGAGATCGATTTCTTTGAAAACCTGGATTAGTCCAATATCTGAACTTTGATGTGTTTGCATTCTTACCATTATAGTAATTACTGTTAGCTCTATTCTCAGTTTTCGGAGGTCTCATACCTCTGAATCTCTGATTCAGAGGGCAATCAGCAATCAGGTGTCCTATTTGATTACATCTGAAACAACTCATGTGTTCAACTTTCATCTCAACAGTTGTTTCTGATGTTGAGGTGGTATTACTACCCGTTTGTCTAACATATGGTGGGACATACGGGTTTAGAGGAGACTTCTTTTCAGTAGGTTTATACTCCTCCCCACGTCTTAGTAACACTACCTCTTCTTTTGTCTCACTAGATTCGGATGTCTTGTCCGAATTTGATGAGACAGAGCTTGGAACAGAAATCTTAACACTCGAAACAGGCTTAGTCGTATCTTTTTCACTCAATTCTGGTTTTTTAATTGAAACTTTGACAGGAACTGTCTGACTAATCTCAACATCAACAGATTTCTGATTACTAGTATCATAAGTATAGTTATGATTATAAGGTGGTGGTACTTCAGAATATCCAATTCCTCCCCTTTTAACTGGGGAACGTTGATCACTTACGAGGTGATCAAGTATTGCAGAGGAATTTCTAAACTGCTCAAGCTTTCTGTTTAGTCCCACACTTTCACCTGGTAATCAGCTATTTGTTTATCCCTTTCAGCAATTAGTTTGGTTTTCTCTTCTAACACTTCATAGCTAAGATCAATTACTTGTATTTTTTCAGCTAGACTGGCTTTAAGACTTCTGATATCTTTTTCACTAGCTTTTATTTTTACCGAGTAACTGTTTTCTCTAGTTTTAGTGTAATGATGATCTTCTTTTAATGTTTTAAATTGAGCATCCAAACTAACAAACTGATCAGTTATTGTTTTCAATTGTTCAGACAGATTTTCACATTTCGTACAAGGGAGTCTAGAACTTACCTCAGAAAGCTGATCGTTCACTTCTGCCATGTAAGGTTGATTTTCTCCAGTCACTTTCTCACTTCCTGCAGTTTCGATGTTCACCAAATTTGCCTGTTCGAAGTCTTCCTCAACTTGTAGATTCCAGCTATACCCACTATTGTGTCTAGATACCATAGCCTTATTTTCACTACTTCCTCCATTCGGTTGTGCTGGCCTGTTCTGACTACGTTCTACTCTTTCAGTTGTGCATTCTTTAGGAAAGTGGCTATTCTGTTGACAGTTATAACACCGTACCTTTGACTTATCAAAACCTGGTCTTTCACCAACGAATTTTCTACCAGTCTTCTTCATAAACCTTTTAACTCTTCTTACTATCATTGTCATCTGCCACTGCAGATCCATCTCTTCTAGATCATCAGCACAATCTGATCATAGTCTTCATCCAAAGTTGCGGGATCGACTATTTTACCTTTGATGTAGTTTTCATAAGAAGCAATGAAAGATGCATAGAGAGCAAACTGCTATTCAGCAGATTTAACACTCATGGGCATCTGAGAGTATTTGTTGTTCGGAACACTTGAGGAGAAACTACCCTTTGTTGCTTGAGGTTTAGAAGTATTTGTTCCACCAGCCACGAAACACACATCACCATCCATGTTGAGAGTTACATGACCTTCATGAGTTGAGTTAGCGCTCGAGTCTCCCTTTGAGTAGTAAGCAGATGATTCTGACTTTGAACTTGAACTTGAATTAACTTTCGCACCATACATTCCCGGATCCTGAACCTGATCAGTTGGTGTCTCTTTTCAAACCATGTTAAGTTCAAAAGTTCATAGTTTATTGACTGCTGTTTCCAAGTCAACGTTGGCAAACTCTTTATCTTCTCTCATCAAGACAGTGTACATTTCCCATTTCGGTGGGAGAGCATCAAGAAGTTTTTCTACGATCTCCTCTTCTTTGTAAACAATGGAATAATTGCTGAGTTCGGTCATCAGGTGATAATATCTTGTGATGATATCATCAAGTGATTCATTCTTCAAATACTTGAACACCGAGAATTGGGTTTTGAGTAGCTTAATCTTGGATGCACGTATCCCCACATTACCTTCATATCGGTTTTCAAGCGCTTCCCATAGCTCTCTGGCGGTTTTATATTTCCTGAAGGTGTGAAGAATCTCTTGTGGAATAGCCATTGTTATCTCAGCATGAGCTTTGCTTTCAGCCTCATACATCTTCTTTTCTTCCTCTTCCATCTTATTGTACTTCTTAATTTGTTCGCGACCCTCATACAAGGCCGTTGGTGGGATGTATCCATCTTGAATGCACACCCACATCTTAGCATCTTGATATTTAACATATTGTTCAAACCGATCCTTCCAAGCCACGAAATCGGTACCCTTAAGCATTTTCGGTGCCTTAGTAGCTGAACCTGCTTCCACCTCCATTTTCACCAGTTCCGTAATATTTATAGAAGTCATCTTCGGAAGAAATACAAACGAGCACTCAAAGAAACCAAAAATAAAAATTTTATTCTGAAAAGTACTGTAGGCGAAGTTAAACTTAACTTCGCTTAAGTCTTAACTTCGCTCCTTCTCAATTTCGCCTGATTAGGCGAAGTTGTAGATAACTTCGCTTAAGTTAAGCGAACTTGTGAGGTAGGCGAAGTTGTTAATAACTTCGCTTAAACTTATATCTTCGCCTAAACCCTACAAACAGTGGCGGCAACTTCGCCTGATGAACACAACGTTTTTGCAGGTTTGATTTTGACGTTTTGCGAGGTATGCGAAGGTGTAATGTGTTGTTTTTGGTGGAGTGAGGTGAGTAGGACACAAAAACTCGGTATTCCAACGTAAACTTGTCCCGCAAATAGTCGAACGGAACGATTTCTACACCCGTGTGATAATCCCGAACCAAACAATCACGAGCAAATGCTCTGATACCAATTGTAGGTTCCCAGCCGGATCTACACGGAAATATCTCGTTCTACGTAGGTGCGGAATCCCTACGTAAGACGATACGAGCGTAGAAGACTATACACGTTAAACACAAGCAAACACACGTTACAATAAACAAAGAACACATTGTATTGCAACTAATAACACGTGATATTTCAATCACCGATTACACGTACTGAACAACTAACAACTGACCAAGCCGCAGCTAAACATATATATTATACGACAACTTCGCCTAACATGTTAGGCGAAGTTGTCACTAACTTCGCTTGTTCTACAAGTTCGCCTATATCAGGCGAACTTGTGAGACAAGTTTGCTTAAACATTAATACATAAACCAAATAACACGATTACAGACACTAGATACTGAACTACTGACATCATGTACCAACAGTTTGTGTTTGTGTGTGAGTTCATATGTGGTTCTATACGTGGCAAGTTCACATTTTTAGTCACATTGACAATAACCTCCAGTGTCTATATGATATGATTAGCCACACAATACCTCACTATGTGTGACAAAAAGTTTGACAATAGCCACAATTTAAAATACGAAAAGCATTATGTGTGACAAACGGTAAGACAATAGCCACACTATAATCTACAAATGAGTGTTTGAGTGGCAAGTAAACATTTTTAGCCACTTTTAATGTAATAATCAGTGTCTATATAATACAATTAGCCACACTATTATTAAATTTAAGTGGCCATTGCTTTGCTATATCCACGCGGTATAGGTCACAATGAAAGCTTAACACAACCGTATTGGTCACATTATTATAAAATTCATGTGGCTGAAACTTTAATTCATGTGGTTCTGTACGTGGAATGGTCACTCATAGTAAATAGTCATGTGGCCATTTTCTATCGTTTAGCCACACTTATTGGAGAGGCTTCTTGATGACCAGCAACTAATGCCTGTACCCTTTAGCCACACTTATTACCACATAAGGCCACTAAAAACTGTGTGTGGCCATATCATACCCACAGTGTCGTGACCTTTGGCCACATATGACTTGAACCAAATGTGTGTGGCTAAAGGCCTACAGCCACACTTTTTTCGTGTGACCGAAGGTCAATATTCACGTAGTGATAGTATTTCCAAGGTATCCTTACCTTAAAACGCAAAAAGTAGATTTTCAATTTGTTTTATGGATTACAAGATTAACTTGGATCCCGTTGTTTCAAATCCCTTAAAGGTTGCGTTTAAATCGGGTTTGTAGCCATCATAGGAAATGAGACATTATAAAACGACCATTTGACAAAAAGATTCCAAGAATCAAAGGTGATTTACTTACCTGGGATGGTTGGATTATAGTGCTCATATTCTAGGCCACAAATCGTGTTATATATGTCAATACTTTAAGTAGTCGAATGCGAGCGTTTCGGTCGCCATCCTAATTTTCGGTGTTAAAACAATAGAACTACGGTGGTTCGTAGACTAGTTTTTTGACATGACGTTGTATCTCGATTTATTGTGTTATTATCGTTATTTGAGTCGAAAATATGAAAAAGTTGCGGTGGTTCGTAAACATGTTTAGACTCCAACTTGGTGTTTTGTAAACTTTTTAGTGTTGAAATATCAAGTCATTGTGGTTCATACACGATTTTCCAACTCTATAAATCTCAAAACCTCAAATTTTCAAGCTTTAACCATCTCAAAATCTTTTATGTTTGTTTTCGGTTTTGTTATTTATAAACAAAGTTTCTATATTTTATCTAACACTAACATCTTCTCCATACTAACTCTAGGTTTCACAATCAAAAATTGAAATCTTATTTTATTTTATACACCCTCATATTTATTTATTTTTACCCAAAACTTATCCCATTTTTTTTATAATCTTTTAGCATGCCTCTGGTTAGCTATCATCCACGCAAGAACTCCAACCGACGTATGGCTGCTTTCGTCGTCAAGCAAATGGCCGCTGTGATTCCAGAACTTATAACCCAAATCCAAGCTACCAAACCTCCACCCGTTGTTGCACCCGTTGAACCCAAACCCGCATCCTACTTGTATAAGCAATTTACTAGTGCCAACCCATCCGAGTTCCTTGGAACCAACTGTGTGACTACCTTATTGCAATGGTTCGAATCGATCGAGAGTGTGTTTCGACACAGCGTATGCCCTGAAGTGAAAAAGACAAATTTCGCTTCAAGCATGTTTAGAAAGACCGCTCTAACATTTTTGGGTAGTGTTATGCACCACCAAGGTTCGAATACGGGTATGGCTCTTCCATGGTCCGATCTCAAGGCACTTATGATGAAGAACATCTGTCCCAAACACGAGCTCCAAAAGCTTGAGGAAGAATTTTGGAACCTAAAGCAAGAAAGTGGTGATAATGTCGCTTATTCACTCCGTTTTCACGATTTGAGAATTCTTGTTCCTCACTTGGTTACCCCGATTGAGCGCGAGCTTGAAAAATACATTGGGGGTTTACCGATGTAAATCCGGGACTCCGTTATGAGTAGCAAACCCATGAATCTTGAGGACGCCATCACTTTAGCCGGTGCGCTATCGGAAAATCATGTGAAGGCGGGTACTCTAACCCTCAAGAAACCGAGTGAGAAAGCCAAGCCCAAGCCCGCACCGCAAGCCAAGGTTGAACCCGCACCACAAGCCATTAACTACTCCAACTCTTCCCGTCACAACAACAACAACAAGAAGAAACCCAAGACCAACTACCGAAACTATGTCGTTACCCAACCCCAACCTCAACAACAAACTCAAGCTCCACCACAAAACCGAAGACCTTATACCGGTACCGCCCCGCTATGCAACACTTGCCAACTTCACCACCCACAAAACATGTCTTACCGCCATTGTACCATTTGTAACCGACTTGGCCTCTCAACACCACCTGTCGATCCGCCCAACGAACCCAACCTAACCAACCAAGAACCTTTCCCCAAAATTCCCAAAACTGTTATGCACCCTACCCACAAAACCAACCCCGAGCTTGCTTCAATTGTGGAAATCCTAACCATTTTTGCAACAATTACCCACATTTAAATTTTGCAAACCAAGACCAAACCATGACCGTACCCTACTACCAAACCCAAGCTTACCAAGTCCAAACTTACCAACCCCAACTTCCCCAACTCAATGCACCACTCATCCAACCCATCCAAGCTATACAAGCACCACCTCTACCTCCACAACAAGCACCTCGAGTCAACCATGGAAATCAAGGGCAAGCTTTCATGATGAACCCAAATCAAGCTCAAGTGGCAAACGATGTCATGAACGGTATGTTTTTGGTGAACCATCATTTGACTTCTATTTTATTTGATACCAGTGCCGATAGAAGTTTTATTTCTTTGAAATTTGATTCGAAACTTGCTATGCCTCGAACTAAGCTTTCCCGGCCGTTTTCTGTTGAAGTCACCAATGGCAATTCCATTACCATCAATTCCGTCGTCCGTGATTGTTCTCTCATCCTTTCCAAGCATAAATTCTCCATCGATCTCATCCCGATGCAAATGGGAAGTTTTGATGTCATAGTAGGCATGGATTGGTTATCTTTGCACCGTGTTGTTTCGATAAATTCATTCACATTCCGCTCGTCAACGGTAAAATTATTAAAGTCTTCAGTAACACTACTTCTAGAAGGTTAAATCTTATGTCGTGCTCTCAATAACAAAAGTACTTACGCCAAAAGTATGTTCCTTTTCTAGCTCTCGCAGTGACAAAAGACAAAAAGGAAAGGAAAATCCAAGATATTTCCATTGTTCGTGATTTCCTCGACGTCTTTCCCAATGATGTCACCGGTCTTCCTCCAGTTCGTCCGATTGAATTTCGAATCGATCTTGTGCCCGACGCAATGCCCGTGGTCAAGGCTCCTTATCGTTTAGCCCCGTCGGAAATGCAAGAATTATCAAACCAACTCAAAGAACTTTCCGATAAAGGTTTCATTCGTCCTAGCTCTTCTCCTTGGGGCGCTCCGGTTCTCTTCGTGAAAAATAAGGATGGTTCGTTTCGTATGTGCATCGATTACCGAGAGCTTAACAAACTCACTATCAAAAATCGTTATCCCTTGCCACGAATTGATGACTTATTCGACCAACTTCAAGGCGCAACTTGTTTCTTCAAAATCGATCTTCGATCGGGTTACCATCAATTGCGTGTTCGCGAAGAAGACGTTCCTAAAACCGTTTTTCGTACTCCATATGGACATTTTGAATTTTTGGTTATGCCTTTCGGGTTAACAAATGCACCCGCGATGTTTATGGACCTCATGAACCTCGTTTGCAAACTGTTCCTTGATAAATTTGTTATTGTCTTTATTGATGACATCCTTATCTTTTCTAAATCAAAAGCCAAACAAGAACATCATTTGCATTCCATTCTCGATCTCCATAGAAACGAATCATTCTATGCCAAATTCTCCAAATGTGAATTTTGGCTGGAGGAAGTTCAACTTTTAGGGCACATCGTAAACGACAAAGGTATTCATGTTGATCCTGCTAAAATTGAGACTGTTAAGGATTTGAAAACTCCAACGACTCCCACAGAAATTTGATCCTTACTCGGTTTGGCCGGATAATTTCGTCTTTTCATTCGAAATTTTTCCAAGATCTCTTTGCCTCTTACCTCCCTCACTCATAAAGGGAAATCATTTGATTGGGGTTCGAAGCAAAAGGAAGCCTTTGGTACTCAAGGACATGCTTTGCAATGCTCCCATTCTAACCCTTCCCGATGGAAACGACGATTTTGTTGTATTTTGCGATGCCTCCCATCAAGGACTTGGTTGTGTTCTCATGCAACGAGGTCAAGTCATCGCTTACGCATCAAGACAACTTAAGGTCAACGAGAAGAACTATACGACTCACGATCTCGAACTTGGTGTCTTCGTTTTCGCTCTCAAAGTCTGGAGACATTACCTTTATGGTACGAAATGTGTGGTTTTTACCGATCATAAAAGCCTTCAACATATTTTTAACCAAAAAGATCTCAACATGAGACAACGAAGATGGGCCGAATTACTTAGTGATTATGATTGCGAAATTCGCTACCATCCCGGTAAAGCAAATGTTGTCGCCGACGCCCTAAGTCGAAAGGTTAATGTTAAATCCGTCTGCTTTTAAGCGTTATTGTCCAAACCGATCTTCAAATTCGTATCTTTCAAGCTCAACGTACCTCTGTTGAAGAAGGTAACATGTACGACGAAATGTCATGTGGAGCCGAACTTCAACTCGAAACCAAACCCGATGGTCTTTTGTACTTTCTCAATCATTTGTTAGTTCCCGATCGCGATGACCTTCGTACCTGTATACTCGACGAAGCTCACAATTCGCGGTATTCCGTTCATCCCGGTGCGGATAACATGTATTTCGATCTTCGTGCTACCTTTTGGTGGCCGAGTATGAAAAAGGACATAGCGTTGTATGTATCTAAATGTCTTACTTGCTAAAAAGTCAAAGCCAAACACCAAAGACCTTTGGTTTTACTCGAGCAACCACCGATTCCTGTTTGTAAATGGGAAGACATTGCTATGGACTTTATCACTAAATTACCCAACACGCAAAAAGGCAACGATAGTATTTGGGTGACCATCGATCGATTGACCAAATCTGCTCATTTCATTCCGATCCGCGAAGAGTATTCTGTTGAGCAGCTTGCTCAAATCTATGTTCGGGAAATTGTGTTCCGACACGATTTACCATTGTCTATCATCTCCAATCGCGATACTATTTTTACCTCTCATTTTCGGCCTTTCACTTCAAGAAACTTTGGGAACACATCTCGATCTTAGCACCGCTTATCATCCTCAAACGGACGGTCAATCCGAACGTACGATTCAAACACTCGAGGATATGCTACGAGCGTGTGTTCTTTATTTCGGCGGAAATTGGGATTCACATATTCCTTTCATCGAGTTTTCTTATAACAATAGCTATCATTCTAGCATTGATATGGCTCCTTTCGAAGCTCTTTACGGTCGTAAATGTCATTCTTCGATTAGTTGGAACGAAATCGGTAAAGCTCAAATCACGGGACCCGAAATGGTCCAAGAAGCCACCGACGTCATTGAACAAATCTGTAAGAACCTTCTAGCCACTAGAAGTGGTCAAAAGAGTTATGCCGACAAACGGCGAAAACCGATCGAATTTAATGTTGGCAATCTTGTTCTTCTAAAAGTATCTCCTTGGAAGGGGGTAGTCCATTTCGAAAAGAAGGGTAAGCTAGCTCCTTGTTTCATTTGTCCTTTCAAAATTATTAATGTGTTGGTAAGGTAGCTTATCGACTCGAACTACCGCAAGAACTTGCCGATGTTCATCCGACATTTCATGTTTCGAATCTTAAAAAGTGCTTAGCTGAGGGTAATCATGTCGATAAATTCTTAAATAGTTACATTTTAAACCTTGAACTTTAATTGTTTACATTTTGCAATAATTTTTTATTTAAAGATCTCAAGACAACCTTTTAATCCAAGACTTTCTTTATCTAGGCTTTGTCTGTTAAACTCGTCGTTCCGGCAAATCTCCAAATTATCATCTTTCAAGTTTATTACTTGAACGTGAGTACTTTCATACCTTGTTTTCCATCTTTCGTTTTGGGGTGGCATTTCATACTTATTCAACTAAATGCTTTATACTTGAAACTTAACCCACAAATGTTATTGTATACTTTACTTGAATAATTTCTCGATTTGGTGTTCTATGATTATATACCTATGTGTTTATGTAGGTTCCCTGGATGGATCAACACGAGATATCTCGATCTACGTAGGTGCGGAATCCCTGCGTAGGTCGTTACGAGCGTAGAAGACACGAATAGATCAAACACGATACGATAAACAAACACGTTATATTATAACCGAAACACGTGATATGAATCACTGACTACAAGAAACTCTCTGGTTTACACGTTACACACGATATCACGATCTATATCTCATCATTCAAACCAGCCGTAACCTAGCATACATATTCACGACAACTTCGCCTGGCATGTTCAGGCGAAGTTGTCCATAACTTCGCTTGACTAACAAGTTCGCTTGATAAGCGAACTTGTCAGTAACTTCGCTTAAACATAAACAAAACACAATTAACATTACAGACTCGATTACAGACACTAGACTATGAACTACTGACATTATGCACCAACAGACTCCCCCTTGGCAGTAGCTTCATGTCTTGATCTTCAAGCACGTGTCTTGTAATCTTCAATCTCTTGGTCTTCATGCATGTACTCCTTCTCTCATGCATACCGTGACTACTCGCTGATATTTCCTCGCTTCGTCTTTCCAAGCAGGAATATAAAATATCTTCTTCTCATTTAACACCTGCAGATCAGCTTTCGATAAATTAACAAGATGCATCGGATCATACACTCTTAGCACTTCTTGTTCGTCTTCGTCTTCCATCACGGCTTCAGCAGTCTGGCAATCAACATACCACCATTTAAGATCTTTCAACACATCTTGAGGCATAGTCTTCATTGGAACCTCTTTCATGCATCGAATCGGTTTGTACTTCATTACCATCCATGGCTTGCCATCTGCTCTCATTCCTCTTTCCTTATCTTCCACTAGCTTTCCCTTCTGTGGCTTTAATAACTCAAACTTCTTTTCTTTAATACTTTCTTTCCACACGATCTTCCCAATAACTCTGGCCATGTTGTCGTCGCTTCTATTAATCAACCCCAATCTAGCCAAATCCTTCACCTCACATTCAGGCAATGTATTGAGAGATCTCAACGTCCTCTTAAAGTATTGGATCCCATCATATCTTTTCACCACGAACACTTTTAACTGTTCATCATATAGCCAACAGATAATTCATTTCTTTGATTCAGCATAGCCTTTGATATTATAACTTTTCTTGAACATGGTTGGAACAGCAGGCTACTTAGTTTTGATAAACCAATGAACATAGCCTTCCTTCCATCTAGGCTGCTCCTCCCATTCTGTATCATCACCTACTGTATCTTGACATACATCTGACTTTTCAACTTCAGGGATCTCGTGTTCAACATTCTCCTCAACTATTTCACCCTCTTCAACATCATCTTCTATCACAATTTCTGCACCAATCTTTTCAATCTCTTTGACTGGTAGAACATCATCTTCACACATAAACTCATCATCCAACATATCATCATCCAACTCCTTCAAGGCATCGATCACATCACCTCCCATCTCCTCGTCATCTACCATCACCACCTCATCACCACCAGAACCGCCAGCTGCGCTTGCAGACTCCCCCTGAGCTGTGGAAGTCCCAAGAGCTTGAGTAGTTCTTGGCCACTCACCACCTGCACCTTTCGATGCATTGGGATCATCGTCTCTGTCATTCTTCTTCTTTGTCCTGAGCTCGTCGCCTTTACAGCTCGTCTCCCCCTGAGATGCCAAGAACTCCTTCATAGCATCTATAATTTTTCCATGTTCAACCAGGAGGGACGACTGTAGTTGATTTTCTGCTACTAGGCGTTGAATAGCTTGGGTCTGGATAAGATTCACCTTTGATTGTTCTGCCACGACCCGTTCAAGTGTAGCCATTCTTTTCGAGTCTGATAGGGTTGCATCTAAATCGAACCTCATGTGAGATATGTCTTGGGTATACTGAGGAGGGATTTCAAATGTAACCGGGACATCAGAAGCAGGCGTAACCGCAGGTGGTATCATACCTGATAACCCTGCAGTTGCAACGACTGTCGACTCAACAAATTGAGCAACCACCTCTGAAGGAGTAAGAGTTGGAGGTGGTAAAGACACAATCTCCGGAGTCGTCAGCTGGAAAGTAGTGATAGATGGGAGGCCAACAGATGATGATGTAGCCACCACGGGAACGTCCGTGGCGCTTGGCCTTGTGACCTGTAATGGTGTAGGGACAATTGATATACCTGACAGTGCGAGCGGAGCGAAACGTACGACTCTTGAACTCTCACCTGCTCCCATACCTGCACCTGTCCTGTCCCTTCTTGAACGTCTGATCAACTTATGAATGTCTTCTTCTTCTTCTGACTCACTGTCGTCATCTGTCCTCTTTCTCTTCCCATACGTCCTCTCTTGAGTTACCATCATACGTCTTGCCTCATCCATTACATCATCAAAATCTGAGTCAGCCACCGTCGTAGCTGCTCTAGTAACATCCATCCTTGAAACTTGTGCTATCGAGACCTGTACATCTTCTTGAGGATCAACTCGGTCCATATCGAAGTAGCCTTGACCTCCAAACACTTCATCAAGGTCTATGTTCTCCTCTCGTGACACAACAGGCGCAGCAGGTATATGTTGAGGTGCTCCTGCCTGTTGTGGTTAAGGATCTCTGAACTCGTCCCCATTGGCAGGAACATACTCCGGGTTGATTAAATACCCAAAGAGTGGAGTATGCCTGGGACGGAGCTCAGGTTTGCTCCTCGCGCTTGATGTCCTGCACTGAGCAAAGATACGTTTGTTCACACTCTCCACGTATCTGATCGGGCGGCGCTGAGGTAGATTTGGAGCCACATGGTTCAAGATCATCTGGATGAATCTTGGATACATAATGAACCTCTCACGCGCCACTGCCCGTCTTTGTCTATCGATCTCATAGAAGACCATCTGACTGAAGCTATAACGTTTGTTATAAGTCAGAGCAGTCATCGCCGACTGCATGGTCGCACCCATCCCGTCAGTACCCGCCTTCCTCCCTGACATGCAGACAATCATTACGTGCATGAGGAAGCGCCACTGATCGAGTAGGAAACCCTTCCTTCGTTGTGTATCGCCCAACGGGCCCGAATAGCCCATTCGTAAAAACGCTCCATCTCGGAAAGGAGCCACAAAGTCCGTCGGGTCATCCCTGGTCTCATTCCCGAAACGTAAAGCCGCCCGGATTTGTTCAGAAGAGAACTGAACTTCTTGATTGTTGACGGTTTCTCGCATAATCGGGGGCTCAACGCGGCAATCATATTCCACCGTCTGCCAAAAATCCTCAATATTGGGTAAGGATATCGTCAGAGTAGTAGTGATCGCGTGGAATATCCTCGAGCGAAGGAGGAAAGTGATGATTTCGTGGTAATCCTCCACACCACTCGCATCTGGGTCTAACGTAATATACATATTATGCCCAGGGAAGAATTGTCTCTGGTTATCTCCCCCGTCATCGCCACCAGCACCTCCAACACCAGCAACAGCAGCCATATCTGCAACAAACGAACCAAGTTAGATAAACGTTAAAGCATAACACAAGTTCGCTTATTACCATGAGCGAAGTTGTGATAAAATCTGTATAGGCGAAGTTAAAGGTGGGGCGAAGTTGGGAACAACTTCGCTTCATCTTTAAGTTCGTCTAATAACTAATAAGTAAAAAAGGTTCAGGCGAAGTTAATGATAACTTCGCCTCACCACAACATCGCCTCAGGCGAAGTTAAACCTCAGGCGAAGTTGCGGATAACTTCGCCTAATCCTTAAGTTCGCCTGAATCTGAAACGGCGACTGATAGGTTTATGAAACAACGTGCAGTTGGTGATTTCGTGATTAAGGAATCCGGAAAACATGATTTTATGGTTAACTAGACGATGAATGTGTGAAAGACCACGTTAAAACAAGTTTGAAACCGGGTTTAAGGATCGAACGTCCGAGGTCACTAACCGGGTGTCGAAACAACCTAGGATTAACAACAATGACAAAGATTATTAGCTATGACGACACTACGAACCTTGAATCGATAACGGAAACTGAGAAAAAGAACAAAGATGAAATCGAAAGACAAGTTCGCTGGTTAATCGGATAAGTTCGCTGGTTTTGAAAATTATGAAACTGTTGACCTTAAAAATTCCTTTATATAGGAGCGGATTTATACAGGCGAAGTTGTGGATAACTTCGCCTAGGGCGAAGTTATTCACAAGTTCGCCGATATATAAAATATTACAAAATCAACCCCTATAATTTGAACAATTTGCAATTAAGTTTTAAAACTTCCTTAAAGAATTAAATGACACGATCAAGTCCAAGTAACCAGTTATAAAATCATAAACTACCTAAGTACGAAAAACTTTTAAAAATTAAAGTACAAGGGATCAAATTTCAGTCTCGACAGGGACTACTACGTTTTAGAAAAGATCCGAACAGGAATCATACTAATTACGTGACTGTCACATAGATCCGTGTTTAGCTGTATTATGACATAAAGAAACAGGTTGTAAGCAGGTAAATAACTTAAGATGGTTTTCATCGTTTCTGTGATACGAGTTAAGTTCAATTAAGCTCAAAAATTAAGTGAGCAACAACGCAGAGATTATGATGCCTCCTATCTATTCTCAAAGCGTATTTGGCTTTCCCCAAGTCACCCCGAATTGACTTCGACCCGTAGTGTCTGATTAAGTTGTAAGTATTCTTCGATCTTTAGACTCTGCTTCCCGTTCTCTTTCTTACATCATGATTGACATTTAAAGAATGTCTCAATGACTAAAATTTTTTTTTTTTTTTATTTTTTTTTAACAAACACATAGAGAACAACTGCAAGTCCCGAATCTGGATCACTGCAGTCTCTTGACACGCTTTCTTCAGGGGAATCAGAACACTAACAGGCTCGTGTATGACTGGGTAATCGCTTTTCTGCCTATCATTCGGAAAGATATATATGAAGACATGCAGAACTCTTAAGAAGTTTCCACATAAAATCGAGTAGATTTAGTTAGTATCATTCTACTTTTACGCACCATAAAAAGCTACCATGACATACAATGACTGTTCTTAAGCCTTTTAAGCCTAATAACTTCACTAGTTAAGCACACAGAATCAGTATATCTATCATTTTCCAAGGTTGGATCAATTTTCTGTTAAACATAGCAAACGAACTTCTTACGAAGTAGTAGACTTGAAAAATAATTTCATTTCCCTTAAAGAAAAATTTAACTTCTATCGCCCCGACCAAATCAAAGCCTTCAGGTCAACGGCTATCCCGAAGATCCAATAGATCAGCTGGACCGACCACATACTAGTATGTGTCCTTCTAACTAAGTATGATCGATTAATTTTAAGCGAAAGAATGAAAACTCATCATAAACCGCCCCGGTCACTTTTAGTCGTCTGGTTAATGGCTATCCTCATATTTTACAAGTAGAAATGAGGACCAAACATATCCTAAGACATGTCCATCAAACTGAGGTAACCGACATTGTTCTAAGCGACAGTGACGTTTTTTTTTTTTTTTTTTTAATATGCACAAAAAGCATGGTTACTCGGGATTGATCATCCCATTCAACTCAACAAGGTTTTGAAATCTTGATTTGTCAAACGCTTTAGTATATAAATCAGCGAAATTATCAAGCGTATCCACCTTTTCAAGCACAATCAGTTTCTTCTCAGCACAATCCCGTATAAAATGATGACGTATGTCAATATGTTTAGTTTTACTGTGCTTCACGGGATTGTTAGTTACTGAGATAGCAGCTGTGTTATCAATGCAAATAGGAGTAAGTGAGAAATTCAGACCATAGTCGCGCAACTGTTGTTGAATCCACAGAACCTGGGAGCAGCAGTTGGATGCTGCCATGTATTCTGCCTCACATGTTGAAATTGCGACTGAAGTCTGCTTCTTGCATTGCCACGACACCAATCTGCCACCTAGAAACTGACATCCTCCAGTTGTTGACTTCCGACTCTGATTGCACCCTCCATAATCAGAATCTGTGTAAGCGACTAGCTCCAAGTCTCCTCCCTTCGCGTACCACAACCCCAGCTTAGGTTTGCCTTTGAGATACCGCAAGATCCTCTTCACACCCTTCATGTGAGATTCCTTTGGGTTTGCCTGAAAACAAGCACAAAGACAAACAGCAAACATAATATCAGGCCTAGAAGCAGTTAAGTACATTAAAGAACCTATAATAGCCCGATATTGAGTTGGGTCCACATCTGCGTCATTGTCTGTCTCAGCACCCAATTTGTGATTGACGCAGACTGGAGTATCGAATAGAGTGCTGTCCTCCATCTTGAAACGTTTGAGCACATCATGGACATACTTGGTCTGATGAATGAACATCCCATCCTTCTTCTGATCAACCTGCAATCCTAAAAAGAAAGTTAGTTCACCCATAGCACTCATTTCAAACCTTTTCTTCATGACGGCCTCAAACTCCTGACACATGGAGACTTTTGATGCAGCAAAGATAATGTCATCCACGTAGACTTGCACCAGCAGGAAGTCGCTTCCTTCTCTCTTGAAGAACAACGTGCTATCTATCTTCCCTCTTTCAAACCCATTTTCAAGCAAGTAATCTGATAAAGTTGAGTACCAGGCACGAGGTGCCTGATGTAGTCCATACAACGCCTTGCTTAACTTGTACACGTGGTCTGGAAAGTCTGGGTCAGGAAAACCCGGAGGTTGCTCAACGTACACAACCTCATCAACTTTCCCATTTAGGAACGCACTTTTCACGTCTAACTGAAATACCTTCATCTTCTTATAAGCAGCAAATGCCAAAAACAATCTAATGGCTTCCAATCTTGCCACATGAGCGAACACTTCATTATAATCAATCCCCTCTTGTTGATTAAAACTTTTAACGACTAGCCTCGCCTTGTTTCTTATAATAATCCCTTTCTCATCTCTCTTGCACTTAAAAACCCCATTTTGTGCCTATCGCATGCACATGCTTCGGTTTTTCAACCAAAGTCCAAACTTCCATTTTCTTGAATTGAGCCAGCTCTTCTTGCATGGCCTCGACCCACGAGCTGTCCTTTAGAGCCATTTGGTAATTCTTTGGTTCAATCTGGCTGATAAAGCAGGTGTACAAGCATTCGTTGATTATGCCTGTCTCCTTAATGCTTGTGTAAACACAGGTGTGCTCATTCAAGCTACGTCTTGTTTGTACACCGGAGGACACATCACCAATCACATTCTCCAAAGGGTGATCTTTATGAATTCTCGTGGTCGGAACAGAACCGACATGCAAATTGTCTTCCAAGTTAGAAGAGAGCTCGTCAATGGTTGTTTCTTGCTGAGAGTGAAACGGATTGAAAAATTCTTCTTCAGGAGAGGCAGCAGGGGTATCGATAGCATTTGATGAGGAAGGTTGACATTTATCAAACAGCTGTCTTTGCACTAGATTTTCTTCCTCATCAAGGATCATCTTCGTAGCAACTCTCTCTTCTTCTTCTGCACTATCCAAATACGGTATGTTAAAAGACTTAAAAAGTCTATCATAGTCGAAAAACTCAGCAGGTCCGTTGCTTGGTTTTGGCGGTTTGTAACTTGTGATATCGGTGTTACACACCACCTCAACCTTGCCGGTCGATGTATTAAAGACACGTCTGTTGGGAGTCGCAACAACATAACCGACTAAGATTCCTTCATCGGCTACTTCACCAAATTTAGAATTTGTCTTTAAAATCGAACAAGGGGACCCGAATGGTTCAAGACCACTCAAGTTGGGCTTCCTCCCATGCATAAGCTCATAACACGTTTTATTTAGTCTTTTAACAGTCAAGACTCTATTCAGGATATAACAGGCTGTAGCAACAGCTTCAGCCCAGAACACCACAGGAAGCTTCGAATCAGCCAGCATAGTTCTGGCTCCTTCAATTAACGTTCTGTTCTTCCTTTCAGCCACTCCATTCTGTTGCAGAGTATACGGAGCGCTGTACTGGTGTTCAATCCCTTTCTGAAGGCAGAAGATCTCCATTTCAAAATTCTTGAACTCCGTTCCATTGTCACTCCTGATGAACTTAACCCTTTTATCCATAACGTTCTCAACTTTGGTAATCAAATTCTTCACCATCTGAGCCGTTTCATCTTTTGATTTCAGGAAATATACCCACGAATATCGTGAGTAATCATCAGTAATCACCAAGCAATAAGAAGTACCTCCTAGACTTTTTGCATTCACGGGACCGAAGAGATCCATGTGAAGCAATTCTCGAGTACTGACAATAGAATTGACCTTCTTGGTGTGATGGGATTTCTTGTGCTGCTTTCCCTTCTTGCACGCTAGACATTTGTCTTCAAAGTTGAAACTTTTCAAGGGAACGCCCAGCACAAGTCCATTCTTGACAATGTGGTTCATCTTCCGAAGATGAATGTGCCCCATTCTCCTATGCCACAATTCGGACTCTGATTCGCTCGCTTTTGTCATAAGGCATGATTCTTCCGTGGCCATTTCAGTCGACCTCATATCCATAATATACGTATTCCTCTCACGTGGAGCCTTCATCACAATCCACTCCTCTGGTATCTGAAAACCAGGATGCAACACAATCGCCTCATTCTTTGTAAAATGAACGGTGTACTCTTTATCACAGATCTACGACACACTCAGCAGATTGTGCTTCAATTCTTCGACAAAGTTTACTTTCTCTAGAGTCATCTTTCCATTAGACACCGTTCCCATTCCTGTAATCTTGCCTCCACTTTCTCCTGCAAAGCTCACTCTCCCTCCTTGAACAGGTTTCAAATCGTGTAACAAGAATTTGTTACCCGTCATGTGCCGGGAACAGCCGCTATCCACAACCCATAGGTTGTTTGCAGCCCTGTTCAACTGTCCCTACACGATAAAAGCAAAAGATTAGAATCTAGGGACCCAAGACCAATTGGTCTTGGATCTGTACATCCCGAACTTTGGCTTTCCAAAGTTAGTCTCTGTATAATTCCTGTGAGTCCTATTAGTATACCTCCTTGTAGATTGATTGTGAGGCCTTCCAAACCTTTGTGAATTGAAAGAATTATAGCTTGTGGTTTGGTTATTAGCAGTGTAAAACTGAGATTGGTTTCTTTGAAAACCTGAATTAGTCACATTTCTGAATTTTGAATGGTTTTCATTTTTACCAGTATTATTATTACCATTAGACTTATTCTCAGTTTTAGTAGGCCTCACACCTCTGAATCTCTGCTTCAGAGGGCAATCAGCAACAAGATGTCCTAATTGATTACATCTAAAACAACATCTGTTTTCAACTTTCTTATCAAAAGTTGTCTTAGATGTTGAGGCTGTATTACTGCCCGTTTGTCTCACATATGGTGGGACATACGGGTTTAGTGGAGACTTCTTTTCAGATGTTTTCTTTTTCTCTCCACTTTTTGGTAATACTTCCTCTTGATTTGTCTCACTCGACTCAGAAGACTTGTCCAAGTTAGATGAGACAAGACTCGGAGCAGAAATTTTAACACTTGCAACAGGCTTACTAACTTCTGGTTCTTTAGTAGTAACTGGAATTGGAACTGTCTGAACAACCTCAAAGTCAACAGATTTCTGTATACTAGGATTAAAAGTGTAATTGTGATTATAAGGTGGTGGAACCTCATGATAACCAATTCCTCCCCTCTTAACTGAGGAACCTTGATCACTAACAAGGTGATCAAGAATAGCAGAGGAATTTCTAAACTGCTCAAGTTTTCTATTCAGTTCCACCACTTTCACCTGGTGATCAGCAATCTGTTTTTCTCTTTCAGCTATTAGCTTGGTTTTTTCTTCCAAAACTTCATAGCTTAGATCAATCACTTGTATTTTTTCAGCTAGTTTTGCTTTTAGACTTTTAATATCTTTTTCACAAGCTTTTATTTTAACTTTATAGCTATTTTCTCTTGCTTTAGTAAAGTGATGATCTTCTTTTAAAGTTTTAAACTCAGCATCTAAACCAACATACTGATCAGTTGTAGTTGCTAATTGCTCAGACAAGTTTTCACATTTAAAACAAGTAGGTTTAGAACATACCTCGGAGAGCTGGTCTTTAACATCTGCCATGAGAGCTTTTTCTTCTCCGGTAACCTTCTCATTTCCTTCAGTTTCAACCTTCGCCAAATTGGCCTGTTCGAAAATTTCTTCAGAATGCAGATTCCAGTTGTATTCACCATCTTCTCTGGAAATCATAGCACTATAATCTTTACTACCCCCATTATGCTGTGTAGACTTGCCTTGACCACGTTCTACACGCTCATTTCTGCACTCCTTAGCAAAGTGGCCGTTTTGCTGACAGTTGTAGCATCTTACCTTCGTCTTGTCAAACCCTGGCCTTCCACCGACAAACTTTCTTCCGGTCTTTTTCATAAACCGTTTCACTCTTCTCACGATCATAGCCATCTGCCATTGCAGATCCATTTCTTCCATATCATCAGCATCAATCTGGTCATAGTCTTCATCCAACATAGCTGGATCAACAATCTTCCCCTGAATGTAGTTCTCATAGGATGCAATAAAAGAAGCATAGAGAGCAACCTGCTCTTCAGCAGATTTGACACTCATAGGCATCTTAGAGTAGTTGTTGCTAGGAAGACTTAGAGAGCAGCTACTCTTGTTTGCTTGCGGTTTAGAAGCACTAGATCCACCTGCTACAAAGCAAACATCACCATTCGTGTTGACTGACACATGCCCCTCATGTGATGAGTTGGCACCCGACTCTCCTTTCGAGTAGTAGGCAGCTGATTAAGTCTTCGAACCTGAACTAGAGTTGACTTTAGCTCCATACATACCTGGATCTTGAACCTGATCCGTAGGTGTCTCCTTTCTAACCATGTTAAGCTCAAAGGTTCGGAGCTTGTTGACTGCCGTTTCCATATTATATTGGGGAAAGTCTTTGTCTTCCCTCATCAGCACCGTGTACATCTCCCATTTTGGTGGGAGAGTATCAAGAAGCTTCTCAACTATCTCTTCTTCTCGGTAAGAAATTGAATAGTTGCTCAGTTCAGTCATCAGATGATAATATCGGGTGATGATATCATCTAGAGATTCATTCTTCAAATACTTGAAGACTGAGAACTGGGTTTTGAGCAATTTGATCTTCGAAGCACGGATTCCCACATTTCCTTCAAACCGGTTCTCAAGAGCTTCCCAAAGCTCTCTTGCTGTCTTGTACTTTCTAAACGTATGAAGGATCTCTTGTGGAAGAGCCATAGTGATAGCAGCATGAGCCTTGCTCTCGGCCTCATACATCTTTTTCTCTTCATCTTCCATTTTGCTGTACTTCTTGATCTGATCACGACCTTCGTACTCCATAGTTGGTGGAATATAACCATCCTGGATGCATACCCACATTTTCGCATCCTGGTACTTGACATATTGTTCGAACCGATCCTTCCAAGCAATGAAATCGGTTCCCTTCAGCAACCTTGGTGCTTTTGTAGCTGATCCTGCTTCTACTTCCATCTTTACTAACTCAGAGATGTTAATTGATGACATCTTTCTCGAAAACTAAGAAACCCGAAAAAATAAAAAAAAATTTCTTCTGAAAAGTACTGTAGGCGAAGTTACGGATAACTTCGCTTAGATTTAACTTCGCTGGATCTTTCTTAAATTCGCGTGACTTGGCGAAGTTGAGTGTAACTTCGCTTAGGGTAAGAGAACTTAGGAAGTAGGCGGAGTTGTAGAGAACTTCGCTTGAGTTAGGCGAACTTGAGAAGGTAGGCGAAGTTGTGGATAACTTCGCTTAACCTTATATCTTCGCCGAAACCCTACGAACAGTGACGGCAACTTCGCCTGATGAACACGAAGTTTCTGCAGATCTGATTTCTGGGTTTTTCGAGGTTTTTGACGGTGTAAAGGGTTAAATACGATGGTAGAAGATAAGAATGACACAAAAACACAGAAAACACGTCCCGCGAATAGTCGAAACGGGACGATTTCTACACCCGCGTGAATATCCCGAACCACACAATCGAGCAAAAGCTCTGATACCAATTGTAGGTTCCCTGGATGGATCAACACGAGATATCTCGATCTACGTAGGTGCGGAATCCCTGCGTAGGTCGTTACGAGCGTAGAAGACACGAATAGATCAAACACGATACGATAAACAAACACGTTATATTATAACCGAAACACGTGATATGAATCACTGACTACAAGAAACTCTCTGGTTTACACGTTACACACGATATCACGATCTATATCTCATCATTCAAACCAGCCGTAACCTAGCATATATATTCACGACAACTTCGCCTGGCATGTTCAGGCGAAGTTGTCCATAACTTCGCTTGACTAACAAGTTCGCCTGATAAGCGAACTTGTCAGTAACTTCGCTTAAACATAAACAAAACACAATTAACATTACAAACTCGATTACAGACACTAGACTATGAACTACTGACATTATGCACCAACAGTTTATCGCTTTTGGTTGGAGGAACTATAAAATCCTAGTCTATTTGGCAACCCCTTATTGTAAGGTGTTGTTAACGTAATGCAATTAACGATAACTATAAAATCCTAGACTATTTGGCATCCCCTTATAGCTAGGTGTCGCTAATGTGTTAGAGATATCTATTTATCCAAGTTATTTTTTTATTTATCGTTTCGTATACAAGTTTTGTGGCTTTTCTTACTATATACTTATATGCTCAAACTTATGAATTGCTCACCAACCTTTGTGTTGATAAACTTTATTTTATGAAATGTTACAGGTTTGCATTTAGGTTGATTATGGAGCTTGAAGAAAAACGTCACAAATACCTTAAAGATATTAGTAACAATGAACAATATTTGATTTGCTACATTTTGTTATGTTTTGTTATATTTGTCTTAAGAATATTGTTATGTCACACTTTGATGTTGTGAAATAAAATTAGTTTGTTAAATATTGTCGCTTTAAATAGTGTCATGCGCTTATGGGCAATCCGTCGCATCCCGGCATGTTCCGCCGACTTTGGTCGGGGGTGTGACAACCTGATACCCGATTTATTTTCAAAAGTGAACCCGAAACCCGAGCCTATTAACAATTCGGGTTATTCAAGTTAACATAAATAACCCGATTAATACTTTTTGATTTTATTATCCCGACCTTAATTAGCTTATTCAGGTCCGGGTATTTTCGACACCCATAGTACTGGTACCAAAAATTTCAAAAATTGGTATTGTTTTAGTACTAGTACCATCTGTACCGAAAATACTCATCCCTACCGAGTAACTCGTTTGAGTTTCAGTGATTCTCTTCCGACTCTCATGGTTTTGATCTCGAGTGTTAGATCAACCGATCATCAGCAGTTGCGATGGCGGTTAGGGTTCCACCAGCCTAAAAACCAAGTTGATCCAAAACGATTTGCATACTCCGATGGGGGCTAGTGGTGATCGTCGTTGGAGATGGTGAAGACTATCAGAATTGATTGGTAACCGTGTGTGTGTATTTAACACATAAGCAGTCACATAAGCGTTATTAACACGTAGGCATGACACGTTATCATCATATTAACGGAATTAGTACACTATTAGTCAGGGTTTGATGGAAGAAAAAAATGATGAAAGGTGTGATCGTTAACAGACATTTCATTAGTTAGGACTGATAACGGCTAAAAGGTAATAATTAGGATTATTATAAATCAACAAGCCTTGTTTGATATACAATACCATGTTAGATGGGTATAATCATTTTAGTTGCTAGTCACTTCAACTTAGCAAAGCTATTTTATGTTAAAATAACAACTATGTGATGGCTAATAAAATTATTTTTTTAGAAGGATCGGGTTTTAATAAAACCCCTACAGTAGTTCGTCTTGGACCAGATTTAGAATCATTCTCAACAATTTGTATCGCCATAAATCCTATTTTATTCATTGAAATCTGTTGACTTTGTATACCATGCCATTGTAAATAAACGATCTTATCATAGATCCATTGTGGTCTTGAAATTATATAATAATGGAAACGGAAACCCTAGTCGCCATCTTTAAATCTGTTGAGTTACATACTTACTTAAAAACCAATAACCCACATGTTCAAGAAATAATATCTTCTACCAAGACATTTACCGAGGAAGCGAAAGCCATTTTGAAAGAAGCTATTTAGGGCAAACACTCGATCCCCAATTTAGCACCATCAAAAATACACTATACCTACGCCATGTTTGACCCCTCTCCACTAAGGTGAGGAGATTCATCGATGTTGTTGGGCCAAAAGACCTTTTAGTTATAGTAATTTAAGTTTTATATGCAATATTTGTGTTGCAAACCTTGTACATCCTCAAGGACAACCTTGGAAACCACCTAAAAACTCTTCGACGGCATCAGTAAACATGTTAATTACTTAATTTTATATTGCCCCCCTAAGAGGTGACATGTCGTACAAGAATTCTATCATCATCTTTTCCAATATAAGATAATATTATTCAATATTTTCAATTTGTATATATATCATAAGTTTGTTTGTTAGACTATTAGGTTGTACTTTATGGTGAGAGGCGAATGCAACGTTAGCATCACGTGGGCACTGAAGGCTTCAAAGCCCATCTTAAAGATGCCCCTCTATGGTGAGGGGGCTTCGAAGCCCTTAATTTTTTTATTTCTTTTTTTTTTAATTTAATAAACCAACAAATTTATTAAATACAATAATTATCAAATACAAACTAAATTAAAATTAAAAACATATACATAAAAAATCAACTATTTTTAGTCGTCGTCGCTGGTTTGTTGTTTGTTTCTCCAAATATGTTCAACCAAATCCGTTCGAAGATTGAAATTCGTTTCCTTTTTTCGTGTTCTTAATAAAATAGCAAATCTCTCATCTTCGTTTAGTGTTGTCATCGGATCTGGCGCATCGTTGTACTCGCCTTGACATATTTCTCTACCCGAGTCCTCCAGTATCATATTATGCAAGATAATACAAGTGTACATTACATTTCTTAACTTATCCATGTGGAGAATACGAGCCGGATGTCTAACTATAGACCAACGTTTCTTTAACACCCCGAATGCCCTTTCGATGTCCTTTATGGCCGACTCGTGTTTTTTCTTGCAATATTTTCGTTTATCATCAGTCGGGCACGTAAAGCTATGAACCAACGTTGCCCAATCCGGATAAATGCCGTCGACTAAATAATATATGTACTCATAGTTTACACCATTAGTGGAAAATGAGGTGTCGGGTCCAACCCCATTTATGAGACGGTCGAAAAGAGGAGACGCATTTATCACAGCTATATCATTGTTTTCACCGGGCATCCCAAAAAACGCATGCCATATCCAAATATCAAATGATGCAGCAGCCTCAATGATAACTGTTGGTCCGTCATGATCACCCCGATAATATTGGCCTTGCCAAGCTGGGCAAGCTTCCCAAGACCAATGTGTGCAATCAAGACTACCAAGCATCCCAGGAAAACCGTGCCTCTGTTCATGCACCTCGTATATTTTTTGTATGTTGGTTTGAGTCGGTTTCCTCAAATATTTTTTATGATATAGTTGAAGAGTACCTAATAATAAATTTTTTAAGGTCAGTTTATTAACTTTGCATTTAAAATGAGCGGATTAATAAATACATATTAAAAAATGATAATACTCACATTCGCAGAACGTGTGAAGGGCTTCACGAGCCATTGTCTCCGACATTTGTAAATACTCTTCCATGGCGTCGCTCGTGGTCCCGTACGCGAGTTGACGAATCGTCGCCGTGCATTTTTGCAATGGAGAATAACCCGGCTTACCTCTCGCGTCATCCTGTTGTTGGAAAAAAGCATAATCGCGTTCTAAATCACAACCAATTCGAAAAAAAGTTGGCGACTCAGCCGGAAACGCCGCCGGAATTGTTCCGCATCAAAAGCCGCGTCCGGCAAAAAATGATCTTGCATCAACCGTTCATGAGCACCGACACAATCCCGTTGTCGATGAGGACGTCTGGTTTGCAGTTGTGAGCTTTCGCAATGCTCGACTAAGACTCGGGCAGCATCTAGAATAGCACTAAATATTACCTCATCCCCTGAATCCGAGTCTTAAATAACGTCGGGATCAGGGTAGAAGTCGGGTGTCTAAGATGAATCGAAAGACATTTTTTGAATAAAATTTATAAAAGTTTGTAGAGATTGAAAATGGTTTAGTTTTATATATATATATATATATACATATATATATCAAACGGTCAAAAGAGCCGTTGTAGGGGAGGGGGCCCACACATTTCACACATCCGCGCCGCTCGTTTGAACCACCTTTCCCTCGGCGCCCTTGGTTGGACCACGTCCCACCGCGGTGTTCCTCGCCCACCACGCCTCAAAAACCATCCTAACCAAGCCCCATAACGACCAGCCTTATTATAATTATCTTATGTTACTAGCTTATCGTTAGGATAGTTTGTTCTTCTATTATTATATTTTGTGTCATCTCTATATTTAAGTGTTTATGTGAAGCTCTCTATTTTTAATTTAAAAAAATTTTAGATGGTGTTTGGTATATCATGAATAAGAGGTAGAATGAGTGGATCATTGTGAGGAATGAAAAACAAAGGTGTTTGGTTTATTAATGAAAACTAGGTTATGTACACGAGTCTTACACGGGTTGGACAACTTACATTTTGTAAGTGATAACTTTTGATAAATAAAGTTGGGAAATAGATGATTAAGTAAGTACGAAGTTAAATTATAACTATTATTCACAAACTTAAAAATAAATCATAAATCTCCAAATACTTCTTTCGATACAACATTAGATAATACACTAAAAATATGGTAGTAACTAAAGTAAAATAGCATTATGAGAATATAAACGGTACAATCGAAACAATATAAACCAACCATCAATAGAAGAAAACGTTCGATTAGTTAAAGAATGTACTGTAAAGGATAATCAATAAGGTTTTGATCAACAAAATATGGATAGAAAGAAAGATATTATGGTTACAGGTGAAAAGAAAGTGGGTCAGGTTCAATTAAAGATCCGCGTGTTTTTAACATTGAACCCGTTGAATAATGAAAATATTTAGTTTATAAAATGTTTTATAAATAAACCTAACGTATTTTAAAAATATAAATTACGTTTTGTAGAAACAATTAGATAAATCGTTAAACAAAAAATATATAAAAAGAACTTTAAAAAGTATGTATAATTAATAGGAGATAGGGGCGGGAAGAAAGAATAATAATACATAAGAGATTGACATGTGGCATGAGAAAACTTGTATTTATTATATAGTATATATATAAATAACACACACACATATATACACACACATACTTATTCTGATAAAAGAAAATAATTGGGACACATCTCACTTAAAAATTTATTTCTAGCCTAAATTTCCCGCTCAAACTATTTCCTATTTTTAATGAAAACGTTTTTATGACATTATAATCAAAACATATCAATTTATCCTTCAATTAAATATCTAACTGCCTAAATTTTGTGGTTAAAAAATATGCGGGTATTTATGCTAATATAATCAAAATATTTATATATTTAATGAAATCGTATCTTCCTTTTTTATTAAATCAAATGATATACACTTTTAAGTGTCGGAGATGAATGTTGTAAAATTCAAAGAACAATATTTGTAGATTTAAGATGATAAGGGCAAGAAGAAATTTTGAAGATTAACAATTTTGTTCTCACATATTCATTCAACCTTCATGGATACATGGGATATCATCAATCTCTTTCGAAATCATATATATGTATATATTATAATTTTAAAGAAATGTAGATGTCAAATTAAAAAAACATCATTTTACATTAATTACAAGACATAACATTATACAAATACAAAAGCATACAAATATAATCAGAGATAAATGAAAATTCAAAACATGTTTATAAATTATACCATGAGTACAAATAACACATGTTAATTAAAACATAATACTCTAATAAAATCAACATAAAAATGTATTGTCTTATACATATTTCGCATAACTAATTTGACAACAAATATAAACAATATGTATGTGTGTGTGTGTGTGTGTGTGTGTGTGTGTAATTAATGAGTATAGTTTTTTATGATACAGTTTTTGTAATCTTCAATTTCAAACAAATAATCATAGATAAACACACGACTAACAGCGGAGCCATAGGAATTTGATACATAAACTTTCTTTACGAATGATCAAAAATATAAGAGGTTAAAAATTATTATATGTGGTACGTAAACGTTTGAAAAATCTGAAAAAAAAAGTTCGTTTTAAGAATTGTTGAAAAAGTAAAACGTCTAATTGTGTCATAAATGCCCTCCAAAATTTATTTTAAAGAGACGATATAACTCATAACTAATAACTTAATTAGTGGTCAACATATATTGTAAAAGCTTAAAATCCAACGATTTACATATATAGAAAGTTAAATGGTTTTGAAGTTGACAAAATATAGTATCATTAATTATGATTATATCATTTTGGTCAATGGTAGTTAGTTATTATAATATTTAAAATCATTCTTAAAATACAAAAATCTTTGTAACAATATTATTAAAGTGAATTAAAAAAAATAGAGTTTAATGATTTAATTTGGCTTCCATAATTACCCGGATGTTTTGGAAAGCGTTAATAGTCAAAACCATTAGATTTATAACTATTTTGGAAATCATTAATATTTAAATAATATGATATTTCGTAATATGATCATAAGATAATGTTAATTGTGTTAATAATAAACGGTTTTTGAAAATATATCGAACAAATAATATGGAAAATGACAACAACTGATTTATAAAGTATAAAAATATTTTAACTTTCGTTGAGATTGGTGAAATAATGTTTGCTTATATTAAAAATAAATAATGATGATTAGTACCTTGTTTAACAATCAGTTTCATTATATATTTATTTTTTTTTCAATTTTATACATTAATTTTGAAATTTATGTCTAATTAACAATTTGTCAAATATATAAGATTAATTGTTTGTTGAAATTGAAGACATTAATATTGATATTTGGGATTAAAAACTATAAAAAAATATATTTTAAATTTGTCAATTTCCGTATTTAATAGGATCTAAATTTGTTATACTTAAGACTAATTGATGGTCAAATTTTGTAACTTATTAAGGAATCTGAATTAATTTCCATAATCAACTGTATTAAATATTTTGTTAGAATTTAAAAATCAAAAAACTTTCCATTTTTTTGAAGTTGACTAACTAAATAATATATAGTTAAAATAAATAAAAGGTAAAGGTAAAGTTTGATGAGATTGAAAACTATAAACATCTTTTAAAATTTTTAAATTGCGTATTTAATATGGTATAAATTTGTTATGCTTAATAGACGGTTATATTAATAAAATAAATTTAATATTAATAAGAAATAGTATGTACATAATATAAAATTTTAAGTAGAATTTGACCAATAATAAAAATCATGGAAATGTGGAAATAAATGAAAATCATGGAAACTTTATTATTGTATTTACGTAATTAAAATCATGAAAATATATTAAATAAAATTTGACCAATAATGAAAATCATGAAAATATATTAAAGTGGATTTGACAAAGATATTTTTTAACAAATGGTGAAATTCAAACTCTATAACATATTTTTGTAAATTTCATATAAATGATGAGAATTGAATTTTGATATATATATATATATATATATATATATGACATTTGAATGGGGAAAATCGGTTTCAAAAAATTCCATATTAAATGTGTATAAATCTAAAATTGTAACGTAAGGTAATATTGGAAAGTATAATAACGTTTTAAATTGCGTTGACATTGGTAAATTAATTGGACTTTGACCAACAACAATTTAATTCGTTATCTTACTATAGATAATTTAATGTCTTATAGAATAATCAATTAAATTTCATTTTCGGATTATATAATAATCAATTGGATTACATAAATTGTGAAAAATAAATAAATACATGAAAACTAACAAAAATATACATTAATATTAAACAAAAATAAAAGTCATCTTATTAAACAATCATCAATCCATTAAATTAATTAGCTATATCAAGTTGGGGACAATAACCTGAAATGATAAAATTAAATATTAATATCACATAATTAATAAATTACAAATTATGGAAGATTTGAATCATGAATGTTAAATTGATGTTAGAATTTACAACGGAAAATTTGAATCGCGTTACCAGAAAAACGAAATAGTGAAGCTCTCCATTGAATCTTTGATTTTGATATATAACCTAAAGAGATTATAAGAAAAAATCATATAATTATTAATATAAATACAAACAAAAACATAAAACAAAAATAATTGTAATTGATATAAAACATCATGCTTGGGAATGCAAGACTTCCGTAGATATGTATGAATTCTATTACCCTGAAACATTAATATTAACATTAGTAAAAAATTGTATGAATGATATAGAAAAATAATGAATGTGCAATAATACCATTTCGTCTTGCAAACAGAGGATTCTACATCTCATCAAAACTAACAAATTTGAGTCCATACAAGTGACCTTCAAATTCGTAGGAATTTGAGAGATGTGTTTGGGCTGTGAAACACATCTTTAATTAAAATATACAAATTCCGTAATTAAATAATTCCAACAATAAGACTTTTAAGCCAAAAATACATAACAAAATGTGAGTATATAAACACAACAAAAATTAAAACCTTACAAACAAGATAATCGTTTTTTTTAAAGAAGGTTTGATAGTGTAAGAATTACCGTATGAATGTTTAGTATTGATAGAGATTGAATTTTGGGAGAGTGGATTATAGAAGGAATGTGTATAGTGAGTTAATTAGAAACCAAAAATTAGGGAATCTCAATCAAGTTAAAATAAAGACGAAAAGTAGGGAATTAGTATTAATTATTTTTTAAAATTTGAATTACTAAAATGTAATGTTTCTAAATTAGATTATAAGTATAAATAATGATTTTCATATCAATTAAATCTACACTATATTTAAATACGGATTAAACTAATAATATAGAAATATAAATTACTATTTTATGTATTTACAATAATATAATTAATCATCAAATATAATAGGGTATATCTAAAATATAAATTTATGGTATATCTAAATTATAAAATTATAATAAAGTATGATATATTTATATACTGAATCATATGATTGAAAGTTAGAAAATTACTTTAAATAATATAATTGTAATCAACATTTTCATAATTAAGTACTTAACATAATGTGTGGAAAAATAAGTTATTAATTTGGGTTTTATTAATTAACATTAACAAAATTTAAATAGAATTGAATAGTAATTATCAATTATAATATTATCAATTAGAATATTTAAAAGTAAAATCAACACCATATATTTAAATAAATATTTGCTGAATTTAGAATCATTCATTGGGTCAAAATTGGTATTTATAGTAAACATTAAGAATGCTTAATCAAATGATATACCACCTTTAATTTAAATACAAAAATTTCGTAATTAAATATTTCCTAATTAAATAATTCCGTAATTTCAAATCAACCTCATATTTAAATCATTAATTGCTATTATGAATAATTATTCTCGGTAAACATTTCCATCTTATAGTAAGCCTTATGGATGCTTAGTCAAATAAATAATTAATCAAATAATAATTAATAATTAATTAGAATATAGAAATTCCATAATTAAATATTTCCTTTTGTTAGGTTATTAAAAGGTTTAAAATTTAAATTTTCAAAACGGTATATATGACGAAATTCACATTTGTGGATGATTTTTATTATTTTATTCCTAAAGGTTTGCTTAATGATATTTATAATTATTTGAAGAGAAATGTTAAATAGTAAGTACATCGCCCAAATAAATGAGTATTTTACCTGTAATAAAATAAATTGATAAAACTTTATAAAATTTAGTAGTGATAATTTCGTAAATATCATTAATTGCATAGAAATTCCCCAAAATGAATTTAATTAGCCGGAGTCAAAATTATGAATTTAAATATTAACTTGAAATATAATTACAAAAGATTCAAGATTAAAATTAAATTAAATATAAAATAGAATCATTAAAGAGTATTTATTGTATCTTATTTAAATATATTTTTGATTTATTTTATTAAAATGAAAATTAGACAAGTGATTGATATACATGGAAGGTTTAATCAACAACCAATAAGAAGAGGGTAAATGGACTTAAAGCCTATTGCTTTAATAGTATAGTTAGATGTCTATTGTCTCGTCAATTCCATCTAAAACACCTCAAATTTATTTTAATTTATGTAACCATATTATAATTTTTTCTATTTAATTTCCTCTTTCACCGTACATCACCACCACCACCCCCCCCCCCCCCCCTATATTTATGATGGAATCAGAGCGAAAAGACTCTCTCTAACAAAACCAAACGCTAAAGAATAGTAAATCCTAACCCATGTTTTGTTTTATTTTCTCGTATTCTTTTCTTCAACTGCCCACGTTAGATGAGACATGGTGCCACAACTCTTGCGCTAACTTAAGATTTACCATACTTGTCAACTTTATCAATGTCACTTCTATAGTATCTATGAAATCGAACAATAATTACCACCTTAGCTAAAAACATCGAATGATCACCGTATTGTTGCTAAAGCACCTCAGTTCGAACTTGTTGATAAACCTGATGGATGAGATCAAATGAATGGCTATATATCATCGTGCATCAATTATCAAAGCCACATTGGATCCATCTATTACTCAGCTTAAAGTCAGAACAATTAGTAATGTACAACTATAATTAGAAGGTAATTGAAGAAACTTATCTTTGGCATGTATTTGCCAAAAAATCTTAACTTCAGACCTAATTTCAAAGGTGTACCTCTCCCGTTGTTACATTACATACCACACTTCATTAAGAAATAAACAACTCAAACACAAGCCATCAACAATCCTGTTTGCACACTGACATTTGTTCTGTTTTGTAACACGTGTTTTTATAGAATCAATAAAATCTGTTTGTGCAAAGTTTGGTCCTAGCTTTGTAAAACCTATCAATCATTTGAACGTGTTTCTTACAATTCCAAAATTTCAAACTCTTTTTCTAAACATGACACTACATACGTCCCAAAATAGGGTAGTTATAAACAACCAATATTATTTACAAAGTTAGACTAATTTATATACACACCCGTCTTTACAAATAATGTGTTTGAAAATCTAACATGACTTAACCTTTGACTTTACCGCCTTTACGTGTCTTACTTGAAAGTATATGGAAGTTTACATATTAATTAACCCGAGTAATAATCCTAAGCCTTCGTAAAAAACACTATGCATCAACACACCATTTGGCGCCTCTAGTGTAACATATACCGCCTCGTATTTTTCCCATGGATTTACATACCAACGTATGATGCACCAATTAGGTATTTTATCGTTTTTAGCTACCAATTTGACATTTGCGTGTATCTTATAGCGCCACATTTATGTTATAGCTTCTATGTTTTACATAAGCTACGAGGTTCAAACAGTTTCATCATGCAAGAACACGTTTTTTTCTCTAATACACATCTTTTGAGTTCACGATTTGGGTCATGAAGAAACACTAAGTGACCCCGGACAAATTACGGGTAATTTGGGGGTTAAGTAGATGTTTCCCACGAGGGTTAGGTCCGGCAAAGATGGTTATTCTTCTAATGACCTGCAAAACAGACACCGTGAGCTCGTCACTGAGAAGGGGGGGTTCCTCCTTGTGACCACCCTCCGGCGTGAGAATCAGACTAGATTGCTCTGAATATGTGTATATATTGAGAGAGATTGCTAGAGAAGATGAGATACAAGATAATCATACTGTTCCAAGGTGTTGGAGTATTTATAGCCGAAGGTAGGTTTCCAAGGAGGTACAGCCAGCTGTATAATATTCCTTTTCTACCAAATGTGGGCTACGCACGTGCCATGCTGGTAGTTGGTGGGTAGGCAGCGGCTGATAGTGACATGGCCGGCTATGTACTATTCCTTTTCCGCCGGCTGTGTACTATTCCTTTTCCGCCGGCTGTGTACTATTCCTTTTCCACCAACTGCAGGCTATGTACGTGCCACGACAAGGGTTGGTGAGTAGGCAGCGGCTGATAGTGACATTTTGTACTAGAGCGTGCTCCTCGTACTGTTGTCGGTGAGCAGTCACCCTGTGATTGGTTCATGGGCTGCTTTGGTTCTGATTGTCTATTTTGTCCATACCTTGGCAGGTATAGTACAAAAGATCTTCCAGAAGCGTACGGACTGGCTCATTTGGGCGGGAGTATTCCCGCCTTGCTCATTCCTTCAGGTGACACTGAATTACTGAGAGTTAGTGCCTTGTGCGTGTAGCCTTGCTATTAGTGCGGGTAGCCTTCCCTGATGGCTTGTATCCGCAACTGCGGGAACAGGCGGGGTACTTCACCATTGGGAGGCTTTCCTGCGGGAACAGCTGGCGTACTGCGCGTAAGGTCTTCATCTCTGAGCATGGTTGGTCCTGCGGAACCAGTTGGTCCTTGCGCAGACGTCCCTCTTCAAGGTGAGTCTTGCCGGTCCAACTGGGCTCTGCTGGGACCTACCTCTTCAGGTCATGATACATCGTTTGTGACCAATTCAATATCATGAATCACCTATCCATGATGAAATATGTTTTACCCAATATGAATCCTTATTCCCAAATGAGGTTTTACCTGTTGTGTGTAACATCCTAAAAATTTTAATGATGAATAAAGGAAGTTATGTTTAGTGATTTCGCGTAATTAATTAATATCGGGTAGGGAGCGGGTCTTGGACGTGGATTAATTGAGATGGGTTAAATGAGAATGGGATTTCAGGGATATAAATACCCCCAAAATCCCAAAATATCTTTATTTTCACCAAACTCCCTAACACCCCCAAAACACACACACACACCACACGCATACCGCCGCCGGCCGGCCGAGCCAAGGGAAGAGTCGGGCAGGTCCGAGAGAGAGCGATTAGTGTACTAGCAAGTAAACGAGATCCAAACAAGCCCAAAAAGGTATGATTCTTGATCTTTGAAGTTTAAAGATCCAAGCTTTTTTAGTGTATAAGCGACCGAAAATGGTCGGGAAGCGTAGTGGGTGATATTGAACCATAGCAAGGGTGTTAAAATCGCTCAAAATGCTGGAAAGAAACCGAACAGCGGCTGTCTGGGCAACTTCGCCTGCATCTGGGCAACTTCGCCTTCAAAGCGATGAACTTCGCCTGCAAGCTAAGTTCGCCTGATGAACTTCGTCTGCAAGCTAAGTTCGCCTGATGACAACTTCGCCTGAGGCCAAGTTCGCCTGATGACAACTTCGCCTAAAGCCAAGTTCGCCCGATGACAACTTCGCCTAAAGCCAAGTTCGCCTGATGACAACTTCGCCTAAAGCTAAGTTCGCCTAAGGTTTAACTTCGCCTAAAGCTAAGTTCGCCTAAGGTTTAACTTCGCCTAAAGCTAAGTTCGCCTAAGGTTTAACTTCGCCTAAAGCCAAGTTCGATTAGGAAGTAAACTAAAAACCTAATGAAAAATGTGTTAAGACAGTTAATGGAAATAAAATTTTTCCAAGCTGACCTGGCAGCTCGACCCCAGCCAGGGGCTCTGCCCCTTGGACCCTGCTAGGGGCTGCCGCCCCTAGACACCGCTGCCAGGGGCGCTGCCCCCGGACCCCCGTTCGTTGTGGGTCATATAAAGATAGACATACATTATGAGAAGTGATAGTTAATTGATACGTATACTTGTTATACAGTCAGCCGTGCACAACTGAAGAAAGGAATTACGATTAACGGTGAACGTAACCGTGTTCAGGTGAGTTTCTAGCCCCATTCCTTGTTATGTTTTCGGGGCTGTGTGCATACTTGATGTGTTGATAATACATTTATCCTAAGTGATAAGTGTATGCCCTATGTGATATATGTGTTATGTAAGAATGATTGCTTGATGGTACGTGAACGATCTTCGGATATTGCACGTACTGTCAGGTTGTAATGCTATGTATAAGGTAAGTATAATATGAATGCTTATGCGTATGAACGTGATAGAGATAATAAAAGAAGGAAATAATGATGTATAGTCGTATGGTTAAGAAAAGGGTACCGAGCCCTAATAATACTCGAGGTATGATGTATGGTTGTATGGTTACGAAAAGGGTACCGAGCCCTAAAAATACTCGGGGTATAATGTATGGAACGAAGAGGGAATCGAACCCTACTAATATTCGAAAACTAGGGACCAGACCCTTATAATATCTGTGATGTTAGGGACCAAACCCTTATAATATCTGTGATGTTAGGGAATCGAACCCTTCTAATATTCGAAACTAGGGACCAGACCCTTATAATATCTGTGATGGTAGGGACCAGACCCTTATAATATCTGTGATGTTAGGGAATCGAACCCTTCTAATATTCGAAAACTAGGGACCAGACCCTTATAATATCTGTGAGGTTATAGGGCGAAAGGCTCTTTAAAACGTATGATTATGTATGTAAAGAAAGTATGAAGGTAAAAATGAAAGTAAAAGCACTTAAGTGTGTATGAAAGAAAGTTAAGAGGTTAAGTATGAAGTGTAAAGAATGTATTGTATGATTATGTGATTAACTAGAACTCACTCAGCGTAGCTGACTTTTAGTATGCACGCAGGTGAGTAGGATGAGACAGCTGGCTTGAGCGGGGACACATGGCAGAAGAATAAGAGCCTGGCATCTGAAGACTTACGATGTTTTAATTTTAATGTTTTAATGTGAAAGACAAAGGACGTTTTGAGACAAGTTATGAAATATTGTAATGTTTTATGAAAGTTTTATATTCCGCGTAAATGTTTTAATTAACTCTGATATTTAGAACTGTGTTTATGAGTAAATCCAACACGAAAGTAAGGTTACCGATAACGGGGCCTTACATTGTGAAAGAATACTAACAAGTACACATAAATATAATACATCAAACAGTTCACATGCATGTCAATACTCAAGTATTTAACATACATTATTCACAATATATTTGTCAGTTTAACTATATTATAATGAACGATTATATAACTTTATAACCATGATTTGTACCCTTAATTTGCAGAATCTCAACCCATATCCTTAGTTCTCCCAATCCTGCTCTTTAGAACACTCACACAACACATTTTGAGACTTGCAGAACATATGCAGCCAAATGGCCAAAATAGGGCAACTCTCCTACCAACTTTGTAATTAGTTTGGTAACTTAACAGCTTCAACCCCTATAATGACAAAGGAGGTTGTTGGAGTTTGTAACTATAATATAAGATACCCGTACACTTAATTAACTTAATTACAAATGAAATCACAGTAACAAGCATACAATGAAGTAGGTAAATTTATGTATGTTTTTTATATTAACTCAACTCGAGTTTTGTTTTATTATTATTTTTCTTGGTGCGGTACGTGGCTACCGGGGTGTTTTGTTGTGCGGGGGTGGTATGACCGGGGTTATCAAGGAGGTTGTTTGGCCGTGTCCGTTTAGAGGCTTCCACTGTTGCCCGGTTGGATTACTGGGGTCTAAGGGGTTCGATTGGCCGCACATATTAAGCGGCTTCATTTGTCATCGGATGACAAGAAAGAGACCTTACGAGAGGCGATCTCGACGAATTTGGATTTGTTTATTTCGGTTGGTGAGGCTTTAAAAGTCTCGCGTAGGTGGATGTGTGGAGCGTGTATGGAGTCACATGCTCTCTGTCGGGGGTGCCATCATGATAACGAGTCGATCTGGTACAAGTGTGTCACGGGAGATGTGGAGGAATTTATAGTGGGGATTGCGAAGCCACATGTTGGAGGGAAGTCGTCACGGTGGGAAGGGTGGAGGTGGATGTAGCTCTCCTTGAGCGTGTCTTCACTCTTCCTATTACGACTGTTAAAAACATTCCTCATAGTTGTCGTATGGCTTTTTCCCAAGCCTTAGTGGGTGCTCTGGGTAAGGTGGCGGCTATGCCAGAGTCTGTTGAGGCGTGGGTGAAACTTTTGTTGTTACCACGTTGCACATTACGAGTTTTCAGACCTTCTAATCGTCAGCAACGCAGGTTTGGCAATAGAAAGTCTGAGCAATGCCGAATTATTCAACGGTCGCTATCCGCTTGGGGTGACCGTGACGGTTTCTTTGAGCTTCTTATATCGCTTTTTGACCAACCCCTTGGGGATGCCACGGGTGGTGATGCGTTGTCCCCGAGTCTGACAACGCCGGGTTGGGAGCCAATGTTAAACAATGTTTGCGGAAAGTTGCGGACGGGCATTTCACTGCTGCGGTCAAGGTATTATGCTCTTCAGGGGCTGCACATTTCGGTAAGGATACTTTGAACGCTTTGTTGTCTAAGCATCCCATCATGGCGCCTCCGATTATGCCTGCTTCCTTGCTTTCTGAGTCTCCCCTTGTCGTGGACGTTGATAGTGTGCTTGGGTGCATTAAATCTTTCCCTAAAGGGACTTCGTGTGGGCGGGAAGGTTTGCGAGCCCAACACATTTTAGATACGTTGTGCGGAGAGGGGTCTCCAATTGCGGATGGTTTTCTCAAGGCTATCTGTAAGGCCCCGAACCGGTAGCCCTACTTTAGCGTCGGATTTACTCATAAACACAGTTCTTGCAATCAGAGTTAATTAAAACTTTCGCGGAAACGTTTACTTGAAGCATTCGTTACAAAACATTCAATCTCTTCTCTGATACTATAAAACAAATCATTATATTTAAAACATCTTTTCTTCCATCTTAAGATGCCAGCCGTTCAATTCATGCCATGTGCCATCCTCATGCTAGTTCTTTGGTCTGATCACCTGCGTATATACTAAAAGTCAGCTACGCTGAGTGAGTTCTAGTTAATCAAGCAACTTATCATACAACCACTACATGCATCATATACGTATCCGCAGACACGTAGTCCACTATCTCACCTGCTTACATTACCACTTAGCCTCTTATTTACGCCTACCACTTTGCCACCTTGCCACTTTAATAACCTATAACGTTATGCCACTTTGCCACTTTAATAACGTAAAACGTTATGCCACTTTGCCACTTTAATAACGTATCACGTTATGCCACTTTGCCACTTTAATAACGTAAAACGTTATGCCACTTTGCCACTTTAATAACGAAGGCACGTATAGGCTTACCCTACCACGTACTATTGTTATGCCACTAACACTCTTACTAAACTCTTGCCACTTCTAACACGCTTTACCTCGACTTGTCTACAACACGCTTCATATCATTTACATAATAAGCAAGTCACATCAACAATCATACACACATAATAACGATGGCACGTACAGGCTTTCCCTATCACGCGCTCACGTTATGCCACTAACACCCTTACTAGACTCTTGCCACTTCTAACACACTCTACCTCTACCTGCCTATATCACACTTCATATCAGTTCAGTATTTACGTAATAAACAAGTCACATCATAACATTCATACACACTATCAACCACTTGGAATTTACTATCCTTGGCGATACGTGCAATATCCGAAGATCGTTCACGTACCGACAAGCATTATAAAATATATACCTCGTATAACATCAATAGCATACACTTACCACTTAAGGTAAGTGTATTCACACTTCACATCGAGTATGCACACAGCTCTGAAAACATAACAAGGAAATGGGGCTAGAAACTCACCTGAACACGGTTACGTTCACCGTTAATTGTAATCCCTTTCTTCAGTTGTGCACGGCTGACTGTATAACAAGTATGCGTATCAATTAACTATCACTACTCATATCATCTTTCTAGTCTTAACTACTACCCACAACGAACGGGGGTCCGGGGGCAGCGCCCCTGGCAGCGGGGTCTAGGGGCGGCAGCCCCTAGCATGGTCCAAGGGGCAGAGCCCCTGGCTGGGGTCGAGCTGCCAGGTCAGCTTGGAAAAATTTTATTTCCATTAACTGTCTTAACACATTTTTCATTAGGTTTTTAATTTATTTTCTAATCGAACTTAACTTTAGGCGAAGTTAAACCTTAAGCGAACTTAGCTTTAGGCGAAGTTAAACCTTAGGCGAACTTAGCTTTAGGCGAAGTTGTCATCAGGCGAACTTAGCTTTAGGCGAAGTTGTCATCAGGCGAACTTAGCTTTTAGGCGAAGTTGTCATCAGGCGAACTTAGCTTTAGGCGAAGTTGTCATCAGGCGAACTTAGCTTTAGGCGAAGTTGTCATCAGGCGAACTTAGCTTTTAGGCGAAGTTGTCATCAGGCGAACTTAGCTTTTAGGCGAAGTTGTCATCAGGCGAACTTAGCTTTAGGCGAAGTTGTCATCAGGCGAACTTAGCTTTAGGCGAAGTTGTCATCAGGCGAACTTAGCTTTTAGGCGAAGTTGTCATCAGGCGAACTTAGCTTTTAGGCGAAGTTGTCATCAGGCGGACTTAGCTTTAGGCGAAGTTGTCATTAGGCGAACTTAGCTTTTAGGCGAAGTTGTCATCAGGCGAACTTAGCTTTTAGGCGAAGTTGTCATCAGGCGAACTTAGCTTTGCAGGCGAAGTTCATCAGGCGAACTTAGCTTGCAGGCGAAGTTGTCGGCTGCAGCTACTGTTCGTCCTTAATCATCTTCGTTTCTTAACCAAATAACTCGATTTAGGTATCCACGGAATCGTCTGACCAGCGCCTACAAACCCCAACCATCAAATCAGCCTAACATCGATGTTTAAGGGGTGCGATTTAGGCATATAGGTTACGGGTTCTCTTATCAATCGATTAACCCATCAAATCTTAACCATTTTCAGTAAGTTTAGCTTTGTTGGATTCGTTTTTACCATACAAACACAGATCTATCATTTCTATACTAATCCAAACCTAAAGGAACATGTTCTCGATATAAACGTACCGTAAATGAGTCGAACTACGAACACGAGCTGGTCTTGTTGCTTTGGTTCGTCACGACGATCTAGCACCAACGAGCTCGGGTCCTCGCCTTTGGATCTTGGTTCGGGTTGTGTGTGTTTTGGAGTGTGTAGAGATTAGGATGGATAAATGGATGGAATGGAAAGGATTGGGGTTTAAGGGGGTATTTATACTCCCTTAAGCCCATGGACCGAAGGCCCATATTTCCTTTTGGTCCATATCTAATCCCATCTAATTATCCTACTAAGTCTTCATATTTTGCTATTATTATTATCGTTCCACTAACTCGTTTATTTCACCCGACAAAATAATATATTAAATATTACTTTAGAAATTTCGGGATGTTACACTATCTCTGCGGTGGCTAATTTGTTTTTTGGGGGAAGGTGTCCTAAGGTGTTGGCAGAGGTTGTTGTGTCTGCCCCACTTACGCCGTTGCTTAAACCGGACAATGGGATTAGACCTATTGCCGTTGCGGCCATTTGGAGGCAGTTGGTCTCTAAGGTGGCTATGAGGGGTGTCGGGTAGAAAGAGATGGCTAAATACCTCGGTGACTTTCAATTTGGGTTAGGAGTCCACAGTGGGGCTAAGGTCGTGCTCCATAGCGCGAACAGGTTTCTAAATCAGTTTCATTCGGATGGGTCATTGGCTATGCTTACTGTTGATTTCTCCAATGCCTTCAACTTAGTAGATAGGATGACCCTTCTACACGAGGTACGGAGTTGATGTCCTTCCATTTCTCTTTGGGTGGATTTTTTATATGGGCAGTGGGCTAGGTTATATGTGGGTGATACTTACATTAAATCCACCACTGGGGTTCAACAGGGGGACCCTCTTGGGCCTCTCCTTTTTGCCTTAGTTTTGCACCCACTTGTTCACCAAATCAGAGATCGGTGCAAGCTTCTCTTTCATGCTTGGTACTTGGATGATGGCACGATTATCGGGGATACTAGAGAGGTGGCAAAAGCATTATATATTATTAGGTCTGAGGGGCCTCGTTTGGGTCTTGAATTAAACGTTAAGAAAACAGAGTTATTTTGGCCAACATGCAATGGGGTGAAGGTTCAGGAGGGGTTGTTACCTTGCAGGATTGGAAGGCCGGTGATTGGCGTGAAACTCCTTGGTGGTGCTGTAAGCCGGGATGCGGGGTTTATCAGCAGTTTGGCTATGAAAAGGGCATCTAGCGCTGTGGAACTGATGAGCTGTCTCCCAAGACTTCGGGATCCTCCATGCGAGCTTCTTTTGCTTCGCTCATGTATGGGATTCGCCAAGCTTTTGCTCGGTTTGAGAACGTGCCAACCTATGTATGTGGGGGAAGCTGTTTCTATATTTGACAATGGTCTTCGAAGGGCGATTGAGGACATCGTGGTTTGTGGAGGTCCGTTCTTTGGGGATCTCCAATGGAGGTTGGCATCACTTCCGACACGTTATGGGGGTTTGGGTCTCTGTTCGGCCGAGGATGTATCTACATATGCTTTTGTGGCTTCGAGAGCACAGTCGTGGTGTTTGCAAGACCATATTCTTCGGGGTTGTGATATTTATGGGTTGGACTCTGATTATGGGTGTGTGATGGATCGTTTACGTACTTCACTTCCAGATTTTGATCATAGCGGGTTCTCTAATAAGGACACCCCCCCTAAAGCCCAACATGTTGTGGCGAGTGCCTTATATAGTGGAATCGTCAAGAGTTTAGAAGTGAAGTTTGATCTATCCCCTCGCCAAAAGGCGGTGTTTGAATGCCTTCGGGCCCCTCGGGCTCAGGATTTTCTAACGGCCATCCCCATTGAAGGATTAGGACAACGTATGTCGGGTTTGGAGTATCGGGCTATCCTTAAGTACCGGTTAATGATCCCTATGTTCCCGACTGATGAACCTTGCCCAATTTATCGCAAGGTCTGTTTGGATTCTTTTGGTGACCATGCGGTGCATTGCAAAGAATTGACTAGCTTTAAATACAGACATGATTTGGTTAGGGATGTTCTGTGTGATGTTCTTAAACGGACAGGGATTTCTGCTAAAAATGAGGCCCCTGTTAACTTTCTCACGGATCCTCTTGAAGGGAGGTCCACTTTACGACCATCTGATATTCTTGTGTTCGGGTGGACAGGGGGAAACACGCCTGTGTGGATCTTACAGGAGTGTCTCCTCTTGTTGGGCTCAGGGACCGTGGGTTTGTTGTGGGTCAGGCTGCGTTGAAGGCTGAATCGGGCAAAGTTGTTAAACACGAGAAAGCTTGTTTAGATAATCAACATGTCTTTCTACCATTTGCCTTTGATACACTTGGTTTCCTGGCCCCAGAGGCTGTGAAATTTTTAGTAGGGTTCAGCGCGTCGTACACGGAACCTCTTCAGCTTCTAAGTCCCAGAACTTCGTTTTTAGCAGGATTGGCTTTGCTATTCAAAAGGGGGTTGCGGCGCAGCTTGTTGCCCGTTTGCTTGCCACTCTATTGTAATCGTTTTATAGTAAATTATAATTTCTTATTCAAAAAAAAATATCCAAACTAGGGATGACAATGGGTCAGGTTTAGGTATTCTCAAATCCATACTCGGTTATGAAAGTCCGTCCCAAACCCGTCAGGTTTTAATCGGTTAATTACCCGTCGGGTTTTCCCATCGGGTTTCAGGTTTGACAAAATATATCTAATCTATTACAAATAATGATTACCAAAAAAATAAAATGTCTCAAATAATTGTCATAAACAAATTTCAATAAATAAATATATTTAAAATATTTAGAGTATGCTATATGTAATATAAAAAAAAGTTATGTCAGGTACATCAAATATATAATCGGGTAAATAGGTAAATGTTATCGGGTAATCGGGCCGGATAATCAGGTATGTAACAAATCCCAAATCCATGAAAATTTCGACTAATCCCAAACTCGTCCCAATTTATGTCAGGTTTCGAGTTTTCCATTGAGTGCGAGATCTATTGTCATCCCTAATCCTAACTCCTGTCTATGAGGGCATATCAACTTAATAGTCTTCCCTTAGTTATGTTTTTGACACATGGTTAATGAGACAACATGAATAACTGTATCAAATAGATAACCATGAAGAGTGTTAAAAATATAAACAGTGTGGTTATCAGCATTCAGAAATTGTGTATATAAGTTTTATCCTATTATAAAAAGGAAAACTAATGGATTTAGATAATCATAATGAAGAGGTAGGTCCCAGCAGAGCCCAGTTGGTCCCGCAAGACTCACCTTGAACAGGGACGTCTGCGCAAAGGCCATCTGCTTCCGCAGGACCCACCATGCTCAGAGAACCTTACGCGCAGTACGCAAGCTGTACACGCAGGGAAAGCCTCCCAATGGTGAAGTACCCCGCCTGTTCCCGCAGTTGCGGATACAAGCCATCAGGGAAGGCTACCCGCAGACAGCAGGGCTACACGCACAAGACAATAGATACTTCAGTAGTCACATGAAGGAATGAGCAAGACGGGAACAATCCCGCCAAAATGAGCCAGTCCGTATGATTCTGAAAGATCTTCTGTACTATACCTACCAAGGTATGGATAGGACAGACAATCTGACCAGAACAGCCCATGAGCCAATCACAGGGTGACAGCTCACCGACAACAGTACGAGGAGGAGCACCCTCTAGTACTGTTTGTCACTATTAGCCGCTGCCTACTCACCAACCCTTACTGCAGGGCATGCGCAGCCTACAGTTGGTGAAATAGTGTTACTGTTGGCCGTAACCTATTCACCAACCAGCATGGCCTGCGTATAATCCACAGTAGGTAGGACGTGCATAATCTACAGTTGGAGGAATAGTGCAGCCGACATAGTTACTGTTGGCCGTAACCTATCCACCAACCAGTATGGCCTGTGCATAGTCCACTATTGGTAGAACAGGAATACTATTCAGCCGGCTATACCTTCTAACCTACCTTCGGCTATAAATACTCCAACATCTTGGAATGGTAAGATCATCTGCTATCCAGTTATCTAGCAATCTCTTAATATACACTTATATTCAGAGCAATCTAGTCTGATTCTCACGCCGGAGGGTGGTCACAAGGAGGAACCCCCCCCCCCCCTTCTCAGTGACGAGCTTACGGTGTTTGTTTTGCAGGTCTCTTGAAGAACAGCCTTCTCAGTTAGATCTCATCCGTGGGAAACATTACTTAACCCCCAGATTATCTATAATCTGTCCAGATTATCTATAATCTGTCCAGGGTTCACTTAGTGTTTCTTCATTGGCGCCATCCGTGCATAAAAGCTAGAACTATTTTAGTTTTTTCACAATTTCTGAAGAAATGGTTAACGTTACTCCGGTCCAAAGGCCAGTAACCGACCAAGAAACCCCGGTAACAACCCCAGCAACTGGGGGGAACACCGGCGGTTATACAATCCTTACGAACACTACTCCGACCACCAAGGCCGGAGCAAGTGCAGTAAATATTCCACTGGGGTTCACCGACACCCAGTTGGAAAAACGAACAAGGGCCCCTCGCCAAACACTAGATCAAGTGAAGGCGTGGGCCGAAGCACGGCAAAGAGAATTCCAAGCCGAATTGGATGAACGCTTGCGTTCAGCTCAACAGGCTGACGAATTCGGCAGTACTCGCCAACACCTCAATATGAGCAGTGACTGCGAGTACTCAGACGAGTTGGAGTCCGATACCGACGCGAACCCTCGCCATAAGGCGAAAGGGAAGCGTAAGGAAACGGACGTCCAACCAAAAAGGAATTTTGGGGAAGCTTTTCAACCAATCGCGGAGAGAAACCCGCGTGACTTCTCCAAAACCTTTAGACCAACTGCTACAAATGCAGGAAAATCAAAATTCGCAAGGGACATTGCGGAAGCAATCGCCCCGAGAAGTGCCAAACAGATGTCCAACATTGGCACTTATGATGGTCTATCCGACCCAGACGACCATTTGAACAGGTTCATTGCGGGGGCTACCGTCAGCAACTGGACGGAACCCACGTGGTGCTACATGTTCCAGATGACTCTGGTCGGAGCGGCCAGGGCATGGTTCGATCGTTTACCGATCCACCACATATATGACTGGGCGGACTTTCAGAACAAGTTCAGCCAGCACTTTAGCCAACAGAGGAAGTACACTGAAGAGCAGTGGACGATCCTCAACTGCGTGAGAGAGGAGGATGAATCTTTACTAGACTTCATCACCCGCTTCAACTCCAAGAAACTGAGTCTGGGCAACGTAAGTGAAGATCTCGTTCGCGCCGCTTTCATCCAGGGCGCCGAGTACCCAGAGCTTATCCGCACATTAACGGGTAAGGACGGCATGCCATCCACATGGGATGCCATCATGACGGCAGCCAAGCGCTTTGCCGAGACAGAGAAGCAGCTGGGAAGAGATCTTCCCCAGAGTACTCACCTCTACACGCAGAGGACAAGGGAGAACAACGTTAGGATCGCCCGGCAGAACAAAAAGAGGCGGCTAGGTATTTGGCAGTCAAGGGTAAACTTTGACACCTCATCCAGCTCTCGCCCTCTTGTTGGCGGAAGGGACAACACACACCCTTCAAACCGAAAACACCGGTGGACGCCACTCACCAAGAGCGTCACGGAGATATTTGCCACGGAAAAATTGCCATGGCCAAAAGCCCCATTGATCCGGCAGAAACCTAATGCGGATCAAAGCAAATCCTGTGATTTCCACGGGACAAAGGGTCATGGTACTGAAGAGTGCACATCCCTGAAGGATATTGTTGAGACATTTGTGAAGGATGGAAGACTTGCACATCTCGTGGCATCAATCAGGAAGGGAGGAAGAAATGACAACCGGTACAGAGGTAACGGACGAAAGCCCGTCGACATCAGCATCAACATGGTCCATGGCAAAGTCGCAGGAAGAAAAAGACGAGCGACAGAACCATGCGCGTGGAAGGAAGCTGAGGTGCGCTTCCCGCGAGTGCCAGGAGGCCCCAGCAAAGAAGGCCCCATCGTCATCAAAAGCCAGCTGGGGCATTACATCACTTCCCGCACTCTTGTTGACAACGGCGCTTCGTCAATAGTGATGTACAGGCAGTTCTTTGACAAGCTGGATGATGAAGACAAAGAACGCCTGGAAACGGTCTACGCTTCAATGGAAGGGTTTGACGGCAGTACAGAAACCCCCCTGGGTATCCTATCTTTCCCCGTCACTCTTACAGATGGAAAACACTCCCGCACAGAGGATGTGGACTTCGTCGTGATGAGGAAGCCACACCACACATACGACATCCTCTTCGGGAGAGACGGGATGGCAAGATTCAACGCCGTGGTATCTTCAGTCCACGGCATGATGGGATGGCCAACAGCTGAGGGTGTGGCGATGATCACTGGCATTCCCCAGGTATGCATCGCATCTGTCTCATCTAAACCCAAACCAAAGATGGCTAAACCAACCATCACCGAACCGGAAAAATGGGCCTTCAATGGCAAATACCCCGACCAGGCCGTTACCATTGGACCAACAATCGTTGATCCCACCCGCACCTTACTCAAACGCCTACTGCAGAAAAACGCTGACATCTTTGCGTGGACACCAGCTGATATGACTGGTGTACCCCGAAGTAAGGCGGAGCATAAGCTCAAGTGCGATCAGGCTGTTACGCCAGTCGTACAAAAGCGCAGAGTAATGGGGCCTGAACAAACTAACGCGTGTAGAACCCAAGTCAAGGAACTCCTTGACGCAGGCATCATACGCGTTAGTAGATATCAAACATGGGTTGCAAATCCCGTAATGGTACCGAAGAATGACAAACAATGGCGCATGTGCATAGATTTCAAAGATTTGAACAAAGCATGCCCCAAAGATTGTTATCCGTTACCAGAAATTGATCTTAAGGTGGATTCGTTGGCACCATTTCGCCTTAAATGCTTCTTGGATGCGTATAAGGGGTACCATCAAATCCACATGGCCGTAGATGACCAGGACAAAACCGCGTTTCGGACGCCCGATGGTACATTTTGTTATAAAATGATGCCCTTCGGACTTAAGAATGCAGGGTCCACGTACCAACGCCTGATGGACAAAGAGTTTCATGCCCAAATCGGGAGAAACTTGGAAGTCTATATGGATGATTTGGTCATCAAAAGCCCCGAGCCAGAAGCGATGTTGAAAGACATTGAAGAAACCTTCAACACGCTCAGAAAGATAAACATGAAGCTCAACCCGAGCAAGTGTTCATTTGGGATGGAAGAAGGGAAGTTCTTGGGAGTCATTGTTACTAAAGATGGCTTCAGAGCGAACCCTGAAAAGGTCGAAGCCATTGTTAAAATGGAATCACCTACCACCATCAAACAGGCTCAGACACTGAATGGACGACTAGTCGCACTTAATCGCTTTTTGGCAAACCATGCAGATAAGTCGTTTCCTTTCGTGTCAACATTAAGAAACTGCTTAAAGAAAACACACTTCCGCTGGACACCAGAAGCGGAAGCAGCTTTTCAGGAGATTCGGTCACGCCTGATCGAACTCCCAACACTTACAGCACCACAAGCGGGAGAGGAGTTAATCCTATACCTTTCCGCAACAGATAGAGCAACCGGGGCAGTACTGCTAACAGAACGAAAAGGCATCCAGATGCCAATCTATTATGTTAGCCGTGTACTAACAGACGTAGAAACCCGGTACTCTACCCTCGAAAAATTAGTCTTGGCACTTATACACGCTTCACGCAGGTTAAGACGATATTTCCAGGGCCACCCAATCACCATTCTCACCAACTTCAAACTCTCAAACGTTCTAGGCAAACCCGAATTATCGGGACGTCTAGCCAAATGGGCAATTGAATTGGGAGAATATGCAATTAAGTACAAGCCAAGACCAGCCATAAAAGGCCAGGTCCTGGCCGATTTTATTGCAGAAGTCCCCGCTACGCGGGAGAAAGAGTGCCAGGAGGAGGCTCAACCCTCCCCAGCACAGGACATCAACGATATCTGGCGACTCTATACTGATGGAGCAGCCAACAACGAGGGTTCAGGCGCAGGGTTAAAATTAACCAACCCAGCGGGCCAAGAATATACTTACGCTATTCGGTTGGATTTCCCAAGTACGAATAACGAAGCCGAATACGAAGCATTCTTGGCCGGATTGAGAATTGCGCGTAAAATGGGAGTGAAAAACTTGGAAGCCCACGTGGATTCCATGCTGGTGGCCAACCAAATAAATGGGACGTACACGGCTGTGAACGACATAATGGCCCTGTACCTCGCCCAGGCAAAAACCCTTATGCGTGATTTTAATGATTGTAAAGTCATACACGTTAAGCGCAGCGAAAACAAATCTGCGGATGCGTTAAGCAAGCTTGCATCACTGGCCTTCACTCACTTGGGAAAGGACATCCGCATTGAACTCCTCGAAGCACCATCAGTCCCGCACAAGGAAATTTGTGTCATCCAAACCGGTACAGAAACGTGGATGACACCAATAATAAATTACCTTGCAGCAGGAACACTACCAGAATCAAAAACACAGGCAAGAAAACTACGCTGTAAAGCACTAAATTATCAACTCATCAATGACAACCTTTACAGACGTAACTTTCTTGGCCCACTTTTAAGATGCGTGGACAACCAAGATGCTGACTACCTCTTAAGGGAAGTACACGAGGGCATCTGTGGAGTTCACGCAGGTCCCCGCGCTGTTGTGGCTAAGCTGAACAATGCGGGATACTTTTGGCCAGGGATGCATATGGATGCACTGGCATACACTAGAAAATGCAGGTCTTGCCAGCTTTACGCACCCAACACGCATCGCCCGAAGAACGAACTTGTTCCAGTCACTTCTTCGTGGCCATTTCAGAAGTGGGCCATCGATGTGACAGGCCCATTTCCCACAGCAGCAGGAAATGTTCAATTCCTAGTGGTAGCCATCGATTACTTCACCAAGTGGATAGAAGCAAAACCTTTAGCCCAAACAACCGCAAAACATATTAAAAAATTTATTTGGGAATTTATTATCTGTCGTTTTGGACTTCCACAAAATCTGGTGAGCGATAACGGCACCAACTTTGCTGACAAGAGGCTACAGCAGTGGCTGAAAGAGCTTCAAATCACCCACACCTTTACCTCAGTGGCACACCCGCAAGGTAATGGTGAGGTGGAAAGAGCAAACAAGAGCATCGTCGATGGCATAAAGAAAAGACTCTTGAAACACAGATCCGGCTGGGTGGACGAGCTCCCGCACGTCCTTTGGGCAAACAGAACGCTGAAAAAGGCCAGTACGGGGGAAACTCCGTTCAGTCTCACTTATGGCACTGAAGCCATGATCCCAGTCGAAATTGGTTTACCCCCAGAAGACAATGATGCGGAAAGACGGTTAGACCTTATGCTAACCGAGGAACGCAGAGACTTAGCCGCAGTGCGTGAAGAAAATTACAAACGACAAATGCAAAAGTACTACAACACGCGGGTAAAACTCTGCAACTTCAATGAAGGAGACTACATACTGCGTAACAACGAGGCTTCAAACCAAGAGCGCCCAGGAAAGCTGGCCCCGGTCTGGGAAGGGCCATACATTATCAAAGAAGTCCTGGGAAAAGGCGCATACCGGCTTGAAAGGCTCGATGGCACTCCTATCCCAAGAACATGGAATGGAGCTCAATTACGCAAATGTTATATGTAGATCAATTCCAAACTTGTAAAGAAAAGGCCTAGAGCCACTTCTAATGGAAATGATTCTCCTTACACAATGTGTTGATAGCCTTAACTTTTAACTTATGAACTTCCCATGTGCCGGTATTCACCGCACCAATGCGTGAAGAAGTAAGTAGTTGCGTGTGGAAGGCGGCAAAACCCGCATAAACACAACGCTAAAAATGTAAAAAAGTTCTAAGGAAAACCTACACGCAGGTCAGTGGTAAGTAAAGTTTAGCCATCCTTGTAAGTGCAAGTGACGGTCTTACCCGCACAATCACAAGCAAGGAAGCAAAACTTCAACCTATCATCTACCACGTTCAAAGGTTAACTTATTCTGAACACTTAGAAAATTTCAAGGAAAAGATAAGGAAAACTTCCACGCAGGATAAATGTAAGTTTAGCCATCCTACTAAGTGCAAGTGACGGTCCTACCCGCACAATCATGAAAGAGGAAGAAAAAATAAACTTATAATTTACCACGTCAAAAAGTTTAACTTATCTAAGTACTAAAGAAATTGCTAAGTGTAAACATGCGTAAAATAAACAAAGGACAAACACATTCTTTATTTCATCAACTTGAATATTACAAACATTGCTGGGTATATACCCGCATACAAAAGAAGTACAAGAGCAAATATCTACGCTAGTGGTGGAAAGGGATCTTTTGGATCATGCTTCAGGACCACTCCCACTGGGACCCGCACCATCGGCAGAGGGTGACGGTTCAAGGAAAGCTCTAAGGACAGCAAGCCCATCATCAGCAGTAGCAATTTCATTCACCTTCTCCACCACCGGATGCGGGAAGGCAGCATACTGGTTCACTGCTTGGTCATAAATAGTTTCGGTATCCGCATTATACAAAGGGAAGTTGGAAGGCGGGACGCCTTTCTCAGCAAACCCTAGACCAAGCAGGAAGCCGGTCCGTTCCCCATCCTCATGAGAAGCGTTGAGGGCTGCGCTCATAGCATCGTCGTAAGATGTCTCTGAAAAGACCCGATGCACAACCTACAAAAAATGTATAAGAACTTCTATCCTACAAAGGAAAGCGTGACGACATAAAGCTAAAATACCTGAGGCAACGCTTCTCGAAGAAGCCATTCCTGGACAACCAGAGCTTGGGTGCAGGCGCGTTCAGCTTCGTTCTTATTAAGATTAGCGAGAAGCACATCCTTTGCAGCGGCCTCTTCAACGCCCTTAAGCTTTCGCTCGGTGTGCGCAAGCACACCCCTCTGGTCCAGGATTTCTTGAAGCTTCTTCGCATCCTCCATGGCCAAGGCATCATGAGCCTGTTGAAGAGCCTCTAACTTAGCTTTAAGTTCTTCATTCTCCAGGCGGAGAGGCTCAGCAACAGCTTCAGCCTTGGTGGCCCTCTCGGTCGCGTTCCTCGCAGTCTCCTTAGCTAGCCGAAGCTGTTCGTTAACAGCTTGGGCAGCCTTGGAGCGGGCCTCGAGTCGCGCTTGAACCTCAACCTCGAGGGCCTTGAAGGCCTTCTCCTTCTCCGCAGATGCTGCGGTTAGTTTTTGGTTCTCCTCCCGGAGAGCACACGCCTGAGATACTTCTTTAACGCGAGCTGCTTTCAACTTGTCGTTTTCACGACAAAGCAGCTCGACGCGTGGCTGCATCCGGGCCAGGAGAACCCGAAGCTCGTTGGTTAGCCTACCCTCCTGGTAGCTAACCATGGCTTCCCCCAACGCACCATGGGGAGCAGCGTGGCGAGCCCAGTCCACGCACTCCACAGGTGTGCGAAGGGTTGTTCCTCGGCGTATGTTCCATCTTGGAACATACACTTCATTGGAATCCGACACTGCAAAAGAAACAAAGCAGTTAGGAAAAGATGATAAAAATTACATAAAGGACAAAAGAACCCTACGCACCTGTAGGGTCGATCACAGGCCGATAGCCACCGAACCCATCACCTGAACCTAAGGGAAATCCATCCAAAAGGTCAGGCAGATGGGAAGGTAACAAAGATCGGCGAGAAGCCCCGCGCGTACCTGAAGGTCCAGCCGTCGAGGCCGATGGCGGAGGCGGCATGGTTTCCGCCGCAGTCGATGGCGGAGGCATGGTGTCCGCCGCGGACGCCGCCGAGGAATCAGCAGCAACAGTAACCGCCGGCTCGGTGAACGATGCTGTAAAAATTGCACTCACCGCCGGCGGTGACGTCATCTCGGCTGGAACAGTTGGCTCAAAAGATTGAGCAACTGGACCAGCGGAAGCAGGCGAAGGCGCCTGGGTTGACGCCTCAGGTAGGCTGACCGAGCCTACCGTCATTGGCGGAGAGGTACTCCCCTGCGCTCCACCCTGGAATGCGTCAACATCCACGCCTGCAGAAAGAAGACAAGTGTTAATAAATTTATGAAGTATGATAAATCTACAAAAAGAATGTTTATACTTACGGGTTTTCTTGAGCCTGAACGTATGGACGGGCGGGGATGAACCCGATGGAGCCGGTCTCTTGATGCCGGTCACCGTCGTCGTCGGTTCTCCGGAGGTAACAGTCGTAGCCTCCGGAGCAGTGGTCTTCTCACCACCGGGGTTCCCCGCCACCTCTTCATTATCTGACTCGGTGTCAGATAGAAGCACCGGATCAGCTGTGGAGGCCACCTTCTCCTTCCCTTTCCCGCCGGCAGCCTTCCTCTTCCGCACTAGCGGAGGACCATCTGCGGATTCCTCAGAAGAAGACAGGATGTAAGGAATTCCAGCAGCGGGTACAGCATTGAGGGGTTGAGGATAGAATATCGCCTTACCTGGCCGCCGGTGGCTCAGGATCTCTTGGCCCGGCGGATAGACCTCCACAAACCGGTCCGCCATTTGTTCCAGGATGGGCAACTCGTTCTCGTCTAGAGCACGAGTACCCATCCGCGCGGGACCGTCAGCTTCCCGCGGGTACAGGAGCGACTCCAAGTTGTTCCCCTCTGAAAGAAAATAAACAGTTAGAAGATAAACTCGTATAAGCAAAGAGAAACGGAGCATACCGTAAGGGATAGAGTTCGAACCGTATTCGAGGACGATTGGAACCTTTTGCGCGTCAGCCTCTTTCCACACTCGGCTCATCCCCAACATCACCATCCCGGACTCCGGAAACCGGAAAACCGGAGATTGGACCAGGGATATCTTTGCAAACCATTCCGCCTCCTGGTAGTTTGTGGCGTGGTGGCTCGGAATGGCTTGGCCATTTTTAAACTTCATGGCAATGGGGACGGCGCGAGCAGAAATGTAGAAGAACTCCCGCTTCCACGATCGGAGACTGCGCTCTGTCGCGCAAATCTTCAAACCCTTGATTCGGGTTGTCAGGGTGTACCACCCCTGGATGCACCTCCAAGTATAGAAGGTCATCAGGCGGTCCACGTAGGGCTCAACACCCAATATCCGGCACACCCACTCGAAGTGGCGAATCTTCGCGATCGCCATTGGGTGCAGCTCGGTCAGATGAACACCGTGCCTTTCGAGGACACGGTAAACAAACTTTGTCAATGGGAACCTAAGGTTCCCATAAACAAAGAATGCAGCATATACCCCGATCTTTCCACTGGGGGCATCGTACACGGTCTGATGGGGTTCAGGAAACTCAGGCTCGAGAGGATCGAGCATGAACTTCCTAACAACATACCGGTACTGATCGCCGGGCAGAGCACACTGGCACTCACCAGCAGTACTCTTGTCATCGGCCGAAGACTCAAGATCACGAGAAGACATTGTGCAGAAAAAAGAAAGCGATTTCGGGAAAATGCTAGCCTGAAAAGGGGAGTATTTGCCGGAAATCGCTAAAGAAGAAGAAGAGAAGGGTGAAAGTGTGGATTGCAAACAGCCCTCTCCCCCTTTATATACTAATCGCAATTAATGCGATGAATTTAATGCGGAGGAGAGAGAAATCGAAGGTGCAATGAAACTATGACACGTGGCATAAAGCAGGCTGGCAACAGCTGTTGACAGGACGTGTGCCAGCAATTTCGCGGCCACGCGCCCGAAAAATCGCGCCCACGCGCCTGAAAAAGGGACTGGAATGACCATATAATGTCACGTCACCATAACTTCCTGCACGTCCTGACACAGTCAGAAGAAACTGTCGCACGACGTTTCAGACGTTTGGACTGTTCCTATCTTTCTACCAACTCTTCGAATTTTGAAATTCAAAATTCAAAAAAGATTCAAAAGTAAGCGGGAAAACACCCCTTACCTTGGCAAACAAGTAACCATAAGACGGATGCGGGTACAGTGTTAAGGCAAAACCCTTCACATACCTAGCACCCGCAGGGAATTGAAGCCAAGAATACCTTGGCAACCAAGTAACTATAAGACAGGTGCGGGTACAGTGTTAAGGCAAAACCCTTCACATACCTAGCACCCGCAGGGAATTGAAGCCAAGAATACCTTGGCAACCAAGTAACTATAAGACAGGTGCGGGTACAGTGTTAAGGCAAAACCCTTCACATACCTAGCACCCGCAGAGAATTGAAACCAAGAAGGATCTTCTAGGCAATGCTTGCGGATAGAGAAATAACATCCCCGCATAACGGGAACGTCGAGAATTATATTGTTTGAAACTCCGTAATGGAATTGGTGGTTTTAGCATAATTGATCACTATGTTGAAAACCACCAGAACCCCATGGAGACTATATACAAGTAAAACTCAACGCTCCTGCCTTGCGAGAAGGTTACATACCTACCCGCATCATACCCAAAGATCAAGCAAAAAAATCGGGAATTTTTGCAAGTGACACTAGGAAACCCGCGGGAAGAATCCCCACGGAGAACCTTAAAACTAAAAAGCCTTTTCAAAACCCCTTGCTCAAAGTCCAAAAGTTCACCTCACTTTATTAAACATTCATGAGAAGAACATTGGACTGGGGGGACTTGAAGAGGTAGGTCCCAGCAGAGCCCAGTTGGTCCCGCAAGACTCACCTTGAACAGGGACGTCTGCGCAAAGGCCATCTGCTTCCGCAGGACCCACCATGCTCAGAGAACCTTACGCGCAGTACGCAAGCTGTACACGCAGGGAAAGCCTCCCAATGGTGAAGTACCCCGCCTGTTCCCGCAGTTGCGGATACAAGCCATCAGGGAAGGCTACCCGCAGACAGCAGGGCTACACGCACAAGACAATAGATACTTCAGTAGTCACATGAAGGAATGAGCAAGACGGGAACAATCCAGCCAAAATGAGCCAGTCCGTATGATTCTGAAAGATCTTCTGTACTATACCTACCAAGGTATGGATAGGACAGACAATCTGACCAGAACAGCCCATGAGCCAATCACAGGGTGACAGCTCACCGACAACAGTACGAGGAGGAGCACCCTCTAGTACTGTTTGTCACTATTAGCCGCTGCCTACTCACCAACCCTTACTGCAGGGCATGCGCAGCCTACAGTTGGTGAAATAGTGTTACTGTTGGCCGTAACCTATTCACCAACCAGCATGGCCTGCGTATAATCCACAGTAGGTAGGACGTGCATAATCTACAGTTGGAGGAATAGTGCAGCCGACATAGTTACTGTTGGCCGTAACCTATCCACCAACCAGTATGGCCTGTGCATAGTCCACTGTTGGTAGAACAGGAATACTATTCAGCCGGCTATACCTTCTAACCTACCTTCGGCTATAAATACTCCAACATCTTGGAATGGTAAGATCATCTGCTATCCAGTTATCTAGCAATCTCTTAATATACACTTATATTCAGAGCAATCTAGTCTGATTCTCACGCCGGAGGGTGGTCACAAGGAGGAACCCCCCCCCCCCCCCTTCTCAGTGACGAGCTTACGGTGTTTGTTTTGCAGGTCTCCTGAAGAACAGCCTTCTCAGTTAGATCTCATCCGTGGGAAACATTACTTAACCCCCAGATTATCTATAATCTGTCCAGGGTTCCCTTAGTGTTTCTTCACATAACTATTTACTATTAGCAAATACTAGTCTCACCAAATGAAATGTTTGCTGACAACCCCATCTTTTAGCATATTTGCTCCCAACAATCTGCGACAAACAGATATCTAACGTTGTTAGTCGTCGGTCGCTGGAAAAAAGGTTTTGGTCGGAACACTCAACATATTTTCGCCAAAAAACTCAACCTAAACACCACCACCTGAAAGCCACCATCATTTGAACAACCCCCCCCCCCTGCTAACCACCACCGTTGACCACCGCCATCGTCGGTACCTACAACCGCCACCTAAACACCACCTCCGTTGATACCCAGCACCTAAACACCACCATTAAACCTACGGTGGTTCTAGAGGTCTGGCGACTTCAATAATTATTACAAAAAGGTTTATTAAAAAAAGGTGAGTTTTTGTAAGACAACTTAATAAATTAAACAGTGAATAGTTTTTTATTTAAAATAGGAAAAAGAAGAGTACCACAAGTAAAAATGGTTTTGAGGGATAGCTATACTCATATTTTCGTATTTACCTTTTTATGCAAACAAATATTTTCTTTTCCAAAGTTATGTTGGGATAAAGTCTATACAATAAATATCTAATTGCACTCATGTTTTTCTAACAGAAAATTCACGATGTGAATTAATATTTCTTTTTGCAAATTCAAGACGCATTTAATTCAATAACCTTTTTCAACTCTCTTTTATAAAACCGAAAAAACTATATTTAAAAAAGAGAGAGATTGTGGGTTTAACTCCTACGTGTGATAAAAAAAATGTTTGAGGTTATGTGTTTTTACATCTATGATGAGTTTCATTACGATGGTGGTCTTCGGGTCTGGATTGATAAATTGGTGTACGAGTTTTCTTTTGGGGACATACATGTCTAGCACCCCACAGTTCCATACTCCGGGATTGAAGATGATTGAGTGAGAACCGTGAGATAATGATCCGTCAGTAATCAAAATGACCGTTAAAAAAAGTAATAAACCAATAGTAAAGACAAATTTTGTGAGAATGTTAGTTTTTATCATTTAATATGTTCATTTTATTTTGTGGACTCTAAAATAAAAGAATATTGGTTTTAAATAATTCCAAATATGTCATATTAGTAAATAATGGTTCTAACTTTAAAATTGGCTAGTAGTGGTCCATACTAAAGGGTATCTGTTTTAAATGGACCGCGACTAACAGATGTTAACTCCGTTAGTGATTTGCTGACGTGAGCCTTCTTCTCCGGCCGCATCACGTCGAAAACATGCAACTCGCTTCCATTCTCCCTAATATGGTTACACCGTCTCTCTCGCTCTCTCTTTCTCCCCTCATTCGAAACCTAACGGGTGTGCCGCCGTTGTTGTCTTTGGTGAAGTCCACCCTCGTTAACCGTGCAACATTCAAGGTAATCGACACATAATTCGACTTGTTTTGATCCCCTAAAAAAACCCTATGTTTATTTTGTAAATCGTGTAACATTAATTTCAAATTTTTGATAATAAGATCGTGTATGGAATATAGGGATTGGCCATGGAAGAAGATGAAACATTCTTCATTTTTCTAATTTCCGATGTGTTTTGAAGAGGGAGTGAGATGGTACAACGATATTAGAGACAATGGAAGCGAGTTGCAAGTTTTCATCAGTTATCCGATGTGATGCGGGCGGAGAAAAAGGTCCACGTCAGCAAATCCCGATCGGAGTTAGCATCCGTTAGTCCTGGTCCATTTAAAACAAATACCACCCCTTTAGTATGGACCGCTACTAGCCAGCTTTGAAGTTGGGGCCATTATTTTCCAATGGGACATAGTTGAGATTATTTAAAACCAATATTCATAAAATAAATTAATAGTTATTTAAAATTTTCATATTTAATTTAAACTTTGGAAAATAAATTAGTAGTTATTTAGAGCATTCTCATCACATCCGTCATTATTTTCCCCGTCTTTAAATTTTAAAAAATAATACTAAAAACCAACTCCCTCTTATCCACCGTTTGTTTACTCCAACCATAAATTAAAAAAAAAAGTTGTTACATCAATTTTTTATATATAAAAATTACTATTCATCATTCTCTAAATTTTTGTGAGTGTATACAAACAATAAATATAATAAAATAATTGTTTGTGAATGAGATAAAAATAAAAATGGTAGATGATTATGGGAGATTTTTTTAAAATGAGTATTAAATTTTTATAAAGTATGAATTTTAGTTATATTATAGGGTGAAAAAGATGGAGGGGATAAGAATGCTCTTAATGATGTTCTTTTCACTGTGGTGTGGTGGTAGAAAGTTTGGGTTTCTCAATGGAGACTCAAGTTTAATCTCTACTTACAACATTTTTTTATTGGGGGGGGGGGTGTGGTGGTTCAATAAAGGAAGACTGAGATCTTTGTGATCTCCAATTTGATTATGGGGTGTCCGAGTTTTACCACCAGTGGGCTTTCGGGCGTGTGGGTTTTCTACGAAACTGGGGATAACTTGGATGTGCTTAATGGCTCCGAACAGCTGGGTTGGACCAGCTGACGGTGACATTTTGCTATTGAGTCACCCTACACGAAGAACCTAGGTATTCTATGTTTGTTGCTCGCTAAAAAAATGCTCAAATGATACTAAGGTGCTGTTTGTTTTTGCAGACATAAACTGTCTGCAAGCTGATTTCATCTGTTTTCATGTCTGCAACTGAAGATGTGGTCTGAAGATCTGCAAGCTGAAAATATAAGACTGTTTGTTTTTATAAGCTGATACTGTCTGCATAACTGTCAAACTTATCTCACAAGATAGAAGTCATTTATTCAAGTTACATCTAGTTTTTAGTCTTTGCTTGCCATGCCGATTTGGTTTTGGTGGGTGGTGGAAGGTGGTGGTGGTGGATGGTGGTAGTGGCGGCGGACGGTGGGTAGTGGCGGTGGATGGTGGTGGTGGACAATGGGTGGTGGTGATGGATGGTTTTGGTTGGTGGTGGACGGTGGTGGTGATGGATGGTGGTGGTGGTGGGTGATGGATGGTGGTGGTGGCGGTGATGGATGGTGGTGGTGGTGATGGATGGTGGTGGTGATGGATGGTGGGTGGTGGACGGTGGTGGTGATGGATGGTGGTGGTGGTGGCGGACGGTGGTGGTGATGGATGGTGGGTGGTGGACGGTGGTGGTGATGGATGGTGGGTGGTGGACGGTGGTGGTGGCGGTGATGGATGGTGGTGGTGGTGGCGGTGATGGATGGTGGTGGTGGTGGGTGATGGATGGTGGTGGTGGCGGTGATGGATGGTGGTGGTGGTGGCGGACGGTGGTGGTGATGGATGGTGGGTGGTGGACGGTGGTGGTGATGGATGGTGGGTGGTGGACGGTGGTGGTGGTGGTGGCGGTGGATGGTGGTGGACGGTGGCGGCGGGGTACGGGGGTGGTGGTGGCGGCGTACGGTGGGTGGTGGTGTTGGCGGACGGTGGTAGGAGCAGTGGATGAGAGGGTGGCTGCAAAGGTTTTTTTGTGAAGATGTTTTAAGCAAGATTTCCTTGCTTTTCTTTTAAGATGAAAGAAGATAACTTCAGATCTGTTTTAAGAAAAAAAACAAACAGTCTTCAAGGGTAATGTCTGCGCGCCTGCAGACATTAGCTCCTTGAAGATGTTTGAAGAAAAAACAAACACCCCCTAATACATGCATCACTTTTTTAGTAGTTTCCTTGTTCAAACTTCACTAAATAAAAAATCACATAAGAATTTAATAATTCGCTTAATCAATATATATATATTTATAGAGGAGGGTTATTTTGAGAACCATGGTGAGTTTTAAGAACTTTAAGAACTCAATTTTGAACCACACATTTAATTAAATGATATGAAATATGTGGCTGAGATTAAATTCAATTAAAAAATGAAGCAGGAGAGAGAATAAATATTTTTGATAATTACACAAGTTTAAGCATTAGTTACACATGTGTAAAAAGTCGATTCGGTGTGTAAAAAAATACCGTAATTTTTTGTACATCACTTACACTTACGTATTACACATGTGTAAAAAAAATTTCGAAAAAAAAATTGTTATGTTGAGTTCTTTCGAGTTCTTAAAACTCAAAGTGGTTCTCAAAAGAAATCAATCATATATATATATATATATAAGTGAAAAATATTAATTACATCGCAACATAAGACAAGCATACAACAATTTGCATTGTTAACCCATTTTAAATTGGAAACTCTTTTTTTTAAAAAAATTACATTAAAAGATCATGGAGTCGTACATTACTATGCATGATCGTTGAACTTGGCTTAATAACTCCACAACTTCAGGTGTGAGAACCCAAAAGTGTCAAAAACAAAAGGAACAAATACATGTTGGTTGTCAATACATGCTTTCTCATGTTTAGTCACATTACATTAAGCAAACTTTAAAGTAACTTGATCGACTATGAACGCATTACTCACTAAGCCCACTGGAGGGGAAACCCTTGTTAGATCCACACACTTAAGTATCTTCCTATCCATCTAAACATTGGAATGGTAGTCGGTCGAGGAGATGATATTCCATCCAACGGGTCAGCCAATATATTCACAAGTGATTCTTTCTTAACAGAAATTCTGGTCCGCATATGTCAAAGAGCATATCTCTAATCATCAATATAAAATATTTTTAACGGCAATTTGGATCATCGACGGGTCACCCGCTCATCTTCATTCTGATAGCACAAAACATTGGGGCTCTAGGCTGTCAAGTCCTCGTAAAAAGCTCGTATAGCATCCCTGACCCCTAGACCATCCCCAAAAGAAAACCCACTTATAATGAGAAACCCACTATCCCAACATAAGAAAGTCTTTGATATTTCATTTCATCTACTTAGAGCTATTATCTTTGTGTTTTGTTATTATTATTATTATTCTTTGTTATGATTTCCACCAAATAGAAGTGGGCAAGCAAGAATACCGTCAATTTCAGGCTCTGAATTCAAGGGTACACGTTGGGCCCTGATGAGCACGCGCATGCGCGTGGATCCCACCCGTTGATGTTTTTAAATTTTTATAATTAATTAGAACATAAATATGTATAAAGTCAAAACGGAGAGACGAGTGACGTAAGCCATGGGCGTCGTCTTCCGCCGTCCACGTCAGCTCATCACCACCGCCCACCGTACTTGTGATATTTTATGTTCATAGAGATACGATTGGGAGTCAAAAGCATTGACTAAGAAATCCACTAACATGTTTTTTGTTTTGTTTTATTCAACTCACTTTCAACTTTTTAAGTATTTTGTATCAAACATTAACTCGTTTATACTTTCTACACTAAAAAAACAACAAAAAAACAAAATAGTTTAGAAATTTATATATTTGCAAGTACACTTATTTATTTTTCATTATCTATCGTCTCATTAATTGAAATCGAAAAGCTCAAAGGGATTCAGAGCTTTCTTTGTGGTGGACTGGTGAAGAATTATACTACTAAAACAGTACTTGGAAGTCTTAACGTGTGACCGTGTACTAAGTTTCATTATACAAAGTCTTGTTGCTAGTAACTGACAAACTCAAAGCGATTAGAAGGTTTCTTTGGGGTGGATCGGAGCAATCAAAAAAAGATAGTTTGGATTGCGTGGGAGAAATGTGGCTCCCAAATACGAAGGCGAATTAGGTATCAGAAATCTTGAGTGTTTGATTAGGCCCTTCTCGTTAGATGGTTTTAGACATTCATTTTTTCTGACAAGTTATTTAAAATGTTATATTGGAAATGGCAAAAAAAAATGCCCCATTCTAGTTGGACGATTGGTAAGAAAACAGTTCAATTGAATTTACCTTCCTAATCAATTTATGCTTGATTTAACCAAATACTGCAAACTTGGAATAAAATCCTACATATCTAGCAACGATGAAATTTTGGTAGACTAATTATCCATCAAATAAAATCTCACATACCTTCACAATCGCGCTTGTGAAGAATCCCGATACCTTCACAACTCCTGAAAGCAGCCCGGTCGCTACACTTTCTGACATTTTGGTCATTTTCTTCACCCTTACAACATAACATCAAGACATCAAATTAAATTCATACCTCCCGTCAACTTAGTATTTATAGTAACATATAAACATTAATTAAAATATATGTAACATATAAACCAATTAATTGGTGGTTAATAATTGTTGCACGCCAGGTGTTTGACGAAATTACGACTTACGTTCGGATAAGTTAAAGGTTGTTTACTTGCATTTGGGTGCTTAAGAGGGTATTTTGAGTTGGAGTTCTACCCATTTTGCTTTATTTTGGAGTTATACCTTCCTCCTTTTATGCCTTAGCGGTTGTTGTGAGGTGCTAGATGGGGGGTGAGCAACCCGTAGTTGCTCCCCTCCTTCGAGTGTGAGGGGTTTGATCTTTGATTCTTGCTCTAACTCATCTCGAGTCGGGGTCTTTAGGGGTCCGGTGTCTTTTGTGATTTGTTTGTTTTCTGTTCTCGTGTGTACATGGCTACCATAAAAAGAATTCGAAACGTAAATACAGGAGGGCTTGGTCCTAGCTCCACTTACGGTTTAAGGCCATGCCCCTTTAAGCATTTCCACGAGTGTAAGGATGGTAGACCTGGGTCCTCGGGGTTTTTCTGCCTACTTGAGCACATGCAAAGTACCCATTTCAAAACGGATACTCGGAAGAACCTTTTAAAAGATGCTATCTCCAAGGATTTGGACCTTTTTATAGATGTTGGGGAAGCCCTTCGGGCGGGGGATAAATGGTTATGTGGGAGGTGCATGACGTTGCATGCCTTATGCAGGGGGTGCAAGCATGCTGATGGTGTCTATTCTTTTTCTGTGGATTCTGGAGATGCTGGAGAATTCATCGTTGGGATCCAGAAACCTAATCGTGTGTCTGTGGATAGGGACCCCGGTCCATCTGTAGGAGTGGTTGGGGATGTATCCCTTTTGGAACGGGTTTTCTCCCTTCCCATTCAAACGGTTAAGAGCATCCCCCCAAGTTGTCATTTGGCGTTTGCTCAGACTTTGGCATGCGCTTTACGCAAGATAGTGGATTCACCAGGCTCGATTGAGAATTGGGTCAAATTACTATTGTTGTCGCGTTGTACTTTAAGGGTGGTGAAACCTTCCACTAGGCAGGAACGCAGGTCAGGGAATCGAAAGTCTTTGCAATGTAGTAGCATTCAGCAAGCACTTGCGGTATGGAAAGATGGATCTGGTTTTGCTGACTTGGTTCTTTCTCTCTTTGATAACGTGGGGGGAAGCACTTTTACTAAAAGAGAGGTGGGAGGAGAGGAGGGTTCTGAAAACAGCCTCAATATTAAAAAATGTCTCAGGAAAGTCAGGGATGGTCATTTCACAGCTGCAGTCAAGGTATTATGCTCAAGTGGGGTTGCCCCTCTCGAAGATTCAACCATGAAAGCCCTCATTGATAAACACCCAGGGGTGCCGCCTCCGTCCTTTCCTTCTAGCTCTGTCACCCTGCCTACTCTCTCTGTGGATGGGGACTGTGTGCTTAGATGTATCCGATCATTTCCTAAAGGGACCTCATGCGGGAGAGACGGGATGCGGGCGCAACACTTGTTGGACGCTCTTAGCGGTGAGGGATCAGTGACTTCCATGGGTCTGCTCTCAGCCATCAATGAAGTCGTCAACTTATGGCTAGGGGGTCTGTGCCCCAAGGTGATCGCTGAGTTTATTGCTTCGGCCCCCCTTACCCCTTTATTAAAGCCGGATAATGGAATTCGGCCCATTGCTGTGGGGGCTATCTAGCGTAGGTTGGTTTCTAAAGTGGCTATGAAGATGGTTGGGAAGGAAATGACTCAGTATTTAGGGGACTTTCAGTTTGGGGTGGGGACCCCTAATGGGGCAGAGGCGGTGCTTCACAGCGCGAACCGGTTTCTTAACTCCTTTCACGCGGACGGTTCTTTAGCTATGCTTACCGTGGACTTCTCTAACGCCTTCAATATGGTCGACCGCACAGCCCTTCTCCGGGAGGTTCATCATCATTGCCCGTCTATCTATCTATGGGTGCAGTTCCTTTATGCCAAGCCGGCTAGGTTGTACGTTGGTGATGACTGTATAGGGGCTACTACTGGGGTTCAGCAGGGAGACCCCCTTGGGCCCCTCCTCTTTGCCTTAGCATTACACCCTCTTGTTCTCCAGGTACAAAATGACTGTAACCTCCCATTTCATGCTTGGTACTTGGATGATGGGACTATTATTGGTGGTGCCAACGAAGTCGCTAAAGCTCTAGACATTATCAGCTCGGAAGGGCCATCATTAGGGCTGCAACTTAATATTAAGAAAACCGAGGTTTTTTGGCTAGCGTGTAATGGGGTGAAAGTCAATGATGGGCTCTTCCCTAGTGGGATTGGTAGACCAGAGAGATGGGTAAAGCTCCTTGGAGGGGCTGTTAGTCGAGATCCCTACTTTATTAAGGAGTTGGCGAGGCAGAGAGCATCTTGTGCGGTTGATCTTATGAAACTCTTACCTTGCCTTAGGGATCCCCAGAGTGAACTCCTCCTGCTTAGGTCTTGCATGGGGGTTGCTAAGTTGCTTTTTGGGTTACGAACATGCCACCCCCATATGATGGATGATGCGGTATCATGTTTTGATAAGGGGCTTCGAGAAGCCATCGAAGACATAGTTGTATGTGGAGGCCCGTTCTTTGGTGATCTTCAGTGGCGACTTGCATCTTTACCGATGCGCTTAGGGGATTTAGGCCTTTTTTCGGCTCATGATGTTGGGGTTTACGCTTTTGTAGCGTCGAGGGCTCAGTCTTGGAAGCTACAGAATCACATCTTAAGGAATAGCGGAGTTGTCGACCTGGACTCAGACTACGTGCAGGCCCTGGAACGCCTAAATGGCACTCTCCTAGACTTTGACATTGGCGGTTTCTCTAATATGGACACCGCCCCACCAAAGCCTCGAAAAACTTTGGCGAATGCCCTTTTTGGCAAAATCGCTTAGAGCCTGAGAGAAGTTTTTGGATTGTCCTCCCGATAGAAGGCGGTTATTGAATGCTTACAAGGTCCTCATGCCCAAGATTTTCTGACCGTTATCCGATTGATGTCTTCGGCCAAAGCATGTCTGCGGTCTAGGGCCATTCTTAAGTACCGTTTGATGGTCCCAATGTACCCAGAAGACGAAACATGTCCGATCTGCCGTAAGGCTTGCCTGGATAAATTCGGAGAGCATGCGGTTCATTGCAAGGAGATGCTTGGGTTCAAATACCGACATGATTGGGTGCGGGACATTTTTTGGGACATCTTAAGGCGAGCTGGGATATCAGCTAAAAAGGAAGCCCCCGTAAACTTCCTTACAGACCCCACAGAAGGGAGATCCACTCTACGACCGGCAGATTTGCTCGTCTTTGGTTGGGCCAGGGAAAACACGCTTGTGTTGACCTCACAGGGGTATCTCCCTTAGCTGGTTTGAGGGATAATGGGTTTGTAGCTGGGTAAGCAATGAAAAGGGCTGAAACGAAGAAGGTGGAGAAACATGCTAAAGCCTGCGAAGAGAACCAACATGTTTTTGTCCCTTTGGCTTTTGATACCTTTGGCTCCTTGGCACCGGAAGCTATCTGTTTCCTAACCAGGGTCCAACGGGTTGTGCATAGCAATGTGTCGACTCCAAAAGGGCAGGGGTATGTCTTTTTAGCAGGTTAGGGTTTACAATTCAGAAAGGGGTGGCGGCGCAGCTTGTTGTCCGCCTACCTGCTATGTTGATGTAATATATATGTTTCTATATAATGAAAGAAGTAAATAAAATTAAAAGCTAAAAAAAAAGTAAAATACTAAGTATGAGAATCAAGTAAAGTATTTATATGTACAAGTAGAGTAATTATGTAATTACTATATGATGTATTAACATAATTACACTACTTGTATATATAATTACTCTACTTGATTATCACGTTTAGCACATTAACTTTATTTGTATTTGATCAATACGCATTAGAATATATTACATATGAAAATAAAAATTATTTATATGAGTTCTCAATTTTTCATTGTTACTTCAACTAAAGGTGTTTTTCTTTTATATCTTTCCGCTCTTTGTTTTACTTAAATCTAAGTCTATACACATGTATAGAGAACAACACTATAAATACAATAGTTTTAAAAAAGTAGCATTAAACATATAAGAATCTATTTGGTTAAAGCGTTCCCGACAACTCTCAACATATTATTATTGATTTTAAAATGAACACACACATGTGTATATGTGTACGTATGCACGTGTGTCTTTGTGTGTTTTTAAATAGAATACGACCTAACATGAAATTTGTGTTCCAAAATTGTTTGTCGACCCGTTTATTTGTATAACTTTTCAAAAGGATATATTTTAGTTTTTATGTCAAAACAAAAATTAGTCATGTATATTAATGTCAGCGCTTAAGAACTAAATGAATGGGTGTTGAGTTGTGGTTTAAGTGTAAGTTTATATAGCTCTTTGTGTTTTTTATATATATTTAAAACTTTGAACATAAAAAACTGGTTAAATTGGTAGTGTCGTTAGTTGTCAATCCGTAAGTACATGAAGTGTTTAATCTTGTGTTATGCATCATGGTCAATGTTGTGTTTTAAGAGTTTTGGAACATATTAAATCCTATACCTTAAACATAACCACCGGAAATGGTTCACGATATGTTCACCTCGTAATTGAAACCCTTATCACTGTTTTCAAATGTCTTAAAAATCCATGGTAATTTGGTCCAATGGTATTCAAGTATGTTTTAGGTGCTCCCTCTTTTAAAGATTTGATCAATAAATCAATTGTACCCAGTAAATGTCACAAACAGGAAAAATTATTGGTGTGATGTTAACAAACCTTACATCTATTCATGAGGATTAAGAGACTGCTTACAGAGGGACCCCGGGCTCAAAATCAAGCAACATACAAACATACATGTACCAATAACGTAACACCTTGTGAAAAAATGACATAGTAAAAAAGTAAAAGTAGGCTCATCTAACATCGTATGACACAAATAGACATAAAGCATGCACACAATCACATACAAAGTCCATCTAAAATGTAAGAGATTCTAAGTCCTTGAGATACAGCTAACAAACAAAAGTGTCATCCCCTAACAATCGTTAACCTTAATCACACGTCTCCGCGAACTCCTATAATAGACCATGTCCTCAGGTAGGTGCAAATCTAGTTAATTTTGCCTAATCCGCTCCTCTCAAGTCAATTTTGATCTACGCTTACTCATCCCCTCTACATTGAGGGTTTGCTGCTATAACCGGCACCGTTGCATGTTTCCTTTTTATATGTATAACCCTTTCAATCTACCTTTCTCCATATTCAGGGTTCAAATATTGCAGTAGGTGGATTAGTTGGATTTAAAAATAGTGTATTGGTTGTTAAAATTATCAAATCTCTTAACTTTGCTATTAAAAAAACTTGCAAAGGCCAAAAGGATAACAAAATGAGAGTTGACTAACGAGTGTAAGTTGACTAAGGAAGGACTAGGGTTGTTGGGTTTGACTTGGGATCATCTTATGGACCACGTACAAAGGAAAATATTAGTCTACTCAAAATGATTATGAGGCTTGATTTTTATTGGGATGCATAGTAAGCGGTGCTTGTAATTTTGACTTTTAGCAAAAAGTCTTCTCAAAGTTGTGTGTCCCTTATACACGTTTTCAATTTTTTAATATGACTTTATTTATGATATTTTTTTAACGGCACCAAACATAATAGTGTACCGAAAGAACAAGAAACGGCTCTAGCATGACGCCAAGCATACACCAACAAAAACAAACATCAAACCTCCACCAAACGTTCTGTTTTTAACGTAGGAAGTGTTATTATATTTTTAATTTAGGTAAATGAAAACACATTTAAATTTTCTCTAATTTTCTCTGGATTTCTTAGAATGTTGTTGAAGCTAATGTCGTTTTTTTGTTTTCCATATGAACCATTAAGTTGCCAAGAGGATTGCTTGTGCCATTTATTATTTTAAAAATATATATTTTTCTCTAGAAAACATAGCAACTAGCGACTCCTTGATAGGCCTTGTTTTAGTAGGCTACACTCCAATAAATTCAGAGAGAAAGATAATTTTTTTGGAACAATTTTCTGATCATTTTCTTAATGCAAAACAAGAATATATACATGCAATGAAACAGGGATCACCTCCCACGTTCCTTATTCAAAGGGAAACATGCACCATGCACCACTAACTAAACTAATGCACCTAAGACTTAGTAAAATAAAGAGAAAATTTAGGAAATCATGTGAGCATGCGACGTGCACTTCAATCTTCAAATCTGTTTGGTTTCCTTATGTTTCGTTTGGGCCGAGTGTCTCCGTCCAGCTTAACTTGGGCTTGAGCAGCTGATGTTGGGCCTAATGAGTCCGTAACAACACCTCCCCCTGAAGAATTGGCATTGTCCTCAATGTCGGTAAAAAACGGATAGAGTTGCTTCAAGTCAGCTTCGTCTTCCCAAGTTGCATTTTCCAAAGGCAATTTTTCCCACTTGATAAGCAATTGTTTCTTGTTGTCCGTAGTTATACGAGAGTCCAAAACTGCTTCAGGAAGGAGACTAACTTCAGTAGCTTCAAAGTTGTCGAGAGAATCGGCTAGAAGAAGAACATTGCCATGGCTTCCTTTAGCAAAGACACGTGAAAAATTGGATGAATCTTCGAGGTAGGCGGTAAATCCAAGCGATACGCGACCTTGCCAATACGTTGTACAATTTTATAAGGACCGAAGAACCGTTTGGAGAGCTTCTGATGCTTGCGATGCTGAACCGAATGTTGTCGATATTTTTGTAGTTTTAAGTAAACAAAATCACCAATGTGGAATTCCTTTTCGAGACGTTTCTTGTTTGCTTGTTTGGTCATGCGGTTGCGAGCTTATTCGAGTGAAAACTTGAGAGTTGTCAAGAGGAGTTGATGGGTGGTTAAAGATAAATCAATGAAAGCATTTGGGTTTGAACCTGGAGTGTAGTCATGTATTGTATTGACATCTCTACCATACAAGGCCTTGAATGGGGTCATATTGATGGAGGAGTGATGGGAAGTGTTGTAGGAAAATTCTACAAGGAATAGGAAACGTTCCCAAGAAGATGGTTTGTCGAAAACGAAAGCACGGAGATAATTCTCCAAACACCGATTAACGACCTCGGTTTGGCCATCCGTTTGAAGATGGTAAGCACTGGAATAGAGTAGTTTGGTACCCATTTGGCTGAAGAGAGCTTTCCAGAATTGACTCAAGAAGGTTGGATCGCGATCCGACACAATGGTTTTTGGCAGGCCATGTAATCGATAAATGTCCCGCATGAACAAAGAGGCTAAGGTGATGGCTGTGTAATGAGTGGGTAACAGAAGGAAATGAGCAAACTTTGAAAGACGATCAACGATGACCCATATGGACGATTTTCCTTTCGATAGTGGCAAATTAGTGATAAAGTCCATGGAAAGATCTTGCCATGTATCGGTGGGAATAGGCAGCGATTGAAGAAGACCATACGGTTTGTGAGTCGGGGATTTAATAGCTTGACATACGGAACATTCTTTGATATACTTGGTGACATCGCGTTTCATGCCCAACCAAGTAAAGGAGGTTGAAAGACGTTTAAAGGTCGCATGAATGCCCGAGTGACCACCCAATGTGGAAGAGTGGAATTCAGCCAATAAATCATTACGAATGGTAGGTAAAGGAGGAACCATGATACGACCTTTCAAAAGGACAAGTCCATCACGAAACACATGATGTGGAAATGCGGATGGCTCAGCGGTCACCTGCTGGACCAGCCACTGACCGAGAGGGTTGGTGGCGAAATAGGAGCGTATCTCATTGAGCCATAAAGCGGTGGGATGAGATAAAGCCAACATAGTTGGTAGATCGACCCGACTGAGAGCGTCCGCAACCGTGTTTTGTTTTCCCGGTTTAAAATGAATTTCGAAGTCATAACCGATTAGTTTAGTGACCCATTTTTGCTGCTCGGAAGTTTGAATGGGTTGTGTGAGTAAGTGTTTTAGGCTGTGGTGATTGGTGTAAATTCGGAATTTGCTGCCCAAAAGATATTGACGCCACTTGCGTACCGATTCGGTGATTGCATATAGTTCTTTGGTATAGGTGGATTGGCCTTGCATTATGGTACACAACTTTTTGGAGAAGAATGCGATGGGTCGGTTATGTTGAGAGAGGACCGCTCCTATAGCATAGCCGGAAGCATCAGTGTTAAGTCGAAGGGTTGGCTGAAATCAGGCAAAACAAGAGTGATAAGATTCTGCATGTGTTGTTTCAAGGTAGTGAAAGCTAATTGGGCAGCAGACGACCATGAAAACTCTTTTTGCTTTAATATTTCGGTTAAAGCAGCAGCAATGTGTGCGTACCGGGGCACGAAACGGCGATAATAACCCGTAAGGCCGAGGAAGGCCCGTAACATGGTGAGCGAATGTGGGGTAGGCCATTTCTGAATCGAATCGATTTTATCTTGCTCAGGAGATACACCCAAAGAGGAGATCTTGTGACCCAAAAAAGAAATGTCCGAAACCGCAAAAGTACATTTTGAAGCCTTAGCATAAAAATTGTGGCTGGTGAGGGCTTCTAAAACATAATTTAAATGCGAGTAATGATCAGAAAGAGTAGCACTGTACACCAGGATATCATCGAAGAAAACTAAGACGAAACGACGTAAAACGGGCCGGAAAAGATCATTCATGGCAGCTTGAAAGGTAGACGGGGCGTTCGAAAGACCGAAAGGCATAACAAGAAATTCGTAGTGACCGTCGGAAGTGCGAAAGGCTGTTTTGGGTATATCCGATTCTGCAACCTGGATTTGATGGTAACCGGATCAAAGATCTATTTTGGAGAATATTTGTGCCCCGTGTAATTCGTCCAAAAGTTCATCGATAGTGGGAATCGGAAAACGATCACGTATTGTCAACGCGTTTAGGGCGCGATAATCAACACAAAAGCGCCAACTTCCGTCTTTCTTTTTAACCAGTAAGACCAGAGATGAAAACGGACTTTGACTAGGATGGATTACGCCATCACGAAGCATTTCAGAAATGAGTTGGCTCATAATTTGCTTCTGAAAATGCGGGGTAGCGATATGGGCGAACATTAACAGGTTTGGTATTTGGAGGTAAGGGAATGTGATGATCATGAGGACGGGACGGTGGGAGGCTGTGTGGAGTGTCAAAGAGAGTAGGGAAGGAATTGAGCAGGTTAGCCAGGTGAGGATCGGATGTGGAGGGTAAGGACGACTGGACAGAAAGTGATGAATCCATGACAAGGGCGTGCATAGACTCGATAGAATCACGACGAAGAAGAGACGATAATGAACCGGGGTAACCGGTTGAGTCAGCGGGTCGCCACGTAGGGTGGTAGTGGCACCGTTGAAGGTAAAGGTGAGTTCGGGAATGGAAAAATCCGCGGTTATTGAACCCAAACTTCCTAACCAAGTAACACCTAGAACGATATCGGCTCCCTGAATTTTGAATAAAAAGAATGGAATAACAAAATGAGCATGTTGAAGTTGTACCGGAACCGAAGGGCAGTGACCTTCGCAATGGATTAATTGGCCGTTGCCGACCATGACAGGGAACGGTGGTAATGGATGAGTGTGCAAGGATAGGGCGGCGGCGATTCGCGGTTGCATAATGTTATGAGTGCTTCCGCAATCGACAAGGACAGTAATTGGTTTCCCCAAAATGAAACCTTGAAGGCGTAAGGTCTGAGGGGACGACATACCAAAGAAGGCTGCAGGAGAGAGAGACGTGAAGGTAGGAGTGGAGATATCAGACGAATCAGAATCAGGAGGATCCGGATCAGAGTAATCGGAGTCCCCATGATCGACGATGAGGAGGAATTGTGGTGGAGAACAAGAATGACCGGGAAAATAGCGAGCTAGGCAACGGAAACACAGGCCTTCTTTGCGGCGCTGCTGGATTTGTTCGGGGGTAAGTTTGTGAAATGGCAGGGGCTTAGTAGGTGTGGGTAATAATGATGAGGGGGTAGGAGGGGTAGTATTCGGAGTGGTGGAAGGGGACGGGGAGGGGCAGGGAAGTGAAAGCAGAGAAAGTGGAAGAGCGAGATGGGTAAAAGGGCTTAGGTTTGAATTAGTGGGCCAGTTTGTCTTCTATCATACGGGCTAGGCCCGTGGCCTCATCTATAGTAGTGGGCTTATGAATAGCCACTTCCGAGTTGATCGCAGGTTTAAGGCCAGATAGGAAACAATTGAGGCGATTTTGTGGAGTTAACCCAGTAACGCGATTACTGAGTCGCTCGAAAGCAAGGAGGTAATCAGGAACGGTGGTGGTTTGTTGAAGCTTGTAAAGAGCCGCTTCATGATTCTCGAATGAGGAGGGGAGTTGTCGTTTGAAATCCGTCCATGTGCCCAGGAGGTCATTATCGGCCAGGTGTTGGTACCAAGAAAGGGCGTCACCGGTGCAATGAAAAGCGGTGAGGGCGACGCGTTCCGCCAGTCGAGTACGGAAATAGGTGAGGTAGTTATCGGCTTGAAAGATCCAACCAAGGGGATTGGAACCATCG